>NC_087152.1:16717500-16720000 GCF_035594125.1 Scylla paramamosain
CACTCCACGGTTAACTATTTCCGTATTGCCTTTTACTGTAACTTTATCTGAGCTTGCTATAGAAGGGGAAAGATTGGATAGATAAATATTACAGAAAAATCCGTGAATTAATGAAGTTGACGTCACTGGGAGCTTCGATCTAGTTATTAATCTCTTGCCGTAATTCTGCCTCTTGATTACTTTGTCATCCCGGAGGTTAAAATTATGTATAATCGTGTATAATGTCTTCGTCCCTGGCAGTTTGTATACCGGATTAGTACATTGCTTCGTGGAATGTTGTAGTAGTGACGGAGATGGAAACTAACAGACAGGCACTTTCTTACTCATTCACTCACTCATACACGCATACTAAGAGAAATAAACTGGACAAATCTGAATGCAGAGATAGAACCACACGTGTACCTTAGTTCCTATGTAAATATGTAAACAAACAGGGAAAGAAAACAAACAAATGAACATGTACACACACACACACACACACACACACACACACACACACACACACACACACACACACAAGGTAAGTATACAGACAGAACGTGTATACTACACCATGTATGCGGACACACACACACACACACACACACACACACACACACACACACACACACACACACACACACACACACACACACACACACACTCAGTGCGATTCCCACCATGGTGCGAGCCATCAATCAATAGTCCCTTCTAGATTAGACTTACCTTTAGGATTAATGTTAAGTATTTTCCCACCCCCTATGTACATTTTCAGTTTGTTAACTGCCTAAATAATAAACCGTTTATTATTATTATTATTATTATTATTATACACACACACACACACACACACACACACACACACACACACACACACACACACACACACACACACACACACACACACACACACACACACACACACACACACACACACACACACACACACACACACACACACACACACACACACACACACACACACACACACACACACACACACACACACACACACACACACACACACACACACACACACACACACACACACACACACACACACACACACACACACACACACACACACACACACACACACACACACACACACACACACACACACACACACACACACACACACACACACACACACACACACACACACACACACACACACACACACACACACACACACGCCCCTAAAGGCGCTACGTACGGACCGGTACAGACTCAGTGCGATTCCCACCATGGTGCGAGCCATCAATCAATAATCTCTTCTAGATTTGACTTACCTTTAGGATTAATGTCTAGTATTTCCCCACCCCCAATGTACATTTTCAGTTTGTTGACTGCCTAAAGAATAAACCGTTTATTATTATTGTTATTATTATTATTACACACACACACACACACACACACTAAATAAATGAATTAAAAAGTCTACATAAGAAATAGAGAGACGCAGACGGGCTGCACCTGTAGTCTCGGCCCTGCACACACACACACACACACACACACACACACACACACACACACACACACATAACAAAAGAAAGTGAAAAATTTAATAAAAATGGAGAAACTGAGGCGAGCGGCACGTGTGGCTTCGGCACTGCACACTTACATAGGCACACACACACACACACACACACACACGCACCACCACCACCACCACAATCAAGCAATCATGCACTTTAAAGACAATATGTATACGTGAGAAATCAATTTTGTCCTCCGTCGCTTATTAACTTAGCTACATTTTCTGCCTGTCCGTCAATTATGTTATGATTTGTCTATCAACACGTGCATTTGTATCTCTGCATTGGACTATTTACGCAGTGTTCTGTGTTTAGTGTCTTTTGATTTCGATAACCATACCAATACTCCTCTCATCACTTACGTACGCTCACTTCCTATGACATCTGTATCTGTATCTCATGCTCTGTGCAATATTACTTATGTACCGTAGTGCCTTCATTATCGAAGCTTCTTTAATTAACCATACCAAAGCTCCTCTCATTTGCGTTAACTTCGTATGAAGCAAGACGTACCTACTCATGCATGCGTGCGTGTGTATGTGTGTGTGTGTGTGTGTGTGTGTGTGTGTGTGTGTGTGTGTGTGTGTGTGTGTGTGTGCGTGTTTGGTGAGGGAGTGAGTGGCAAGCGGCATAAGTCGGATGTGGAGTGAATAAAACTGTATGCATCAGTCTTTAAATCACCCGGGCTTCCCAGGCAACGCGACCAGTGACCGGGGTTATCTGAATGTGTCCCCGCGTATTGCTGTTGTGAGGTGTGACGTCTCTCACGTACGCACCGCGGCGAGAGGCAGTGACGTGTTGTTTCCTACAGTGAGAGGGTGAGTCCAAGTCAATTTTCCAAGTGAGGCGTAGGAATCGATTGTTTTTTGGCTTATTCATTCCATCGTGATGATAACAGATTAGTGTGATTAATAGTTTGTAAATGTAGTTCCGAGGAAGACAGAAATATATAAACTGGTTAAATCACTTGTGGTAATGACAAG
>NC_087152.1:16725000-16735000 GCF_035594125.1 Scylla paramamosain
AGGATCTGGAAAAAAAAGAAAGACGTGACACTGGCCAGACGAAAAGTGGAATTGGGCCAATCAGCAATGGTGCATTATCTGTCATCAAGGAGAGACCAGAAAATCACGCAGGCAGAATCCCGAGCTCAGGGAACATTGCAAAGCTCCAGATGATTCCCGTCTTGGGAAGAGTTCATCTACTACAGAAGGTTTTGTCCAGCAAGTAGAAAAGTTAAGTATTTGTGCTGTCGTAGACCGAGATGTTGCATGGATTTGGTATTTAAAATCACAAACATTTTCATATTTTAATTAATCAATACTAATTATTTTAATTTTTTACAGTCAAAATTTCTCACTCGCATTCGTCTTCAGTTCGTTCAAAGTTATTTGGTGTCACTTTATATCTCTTCTGTAAATTTGATATTTAATGCAATCATCGTGTAAAAACACAAACAATATCAAATTCATAAACACAACTAATATTCAATCGGCGCGATTAATGATCAGTTAGAAAACACACATGATATCAACATCACATCAATTAACATAGATATTCTGTAATTAAGTAAATCTTCGTACACCATACAACCTATCATACCAAACATAAAGCATCAAATAAACATCTTGCTCCTCCACTGATAAGGTACTTGATTTCTAGACTGCAATACACTTTCAAGTTCCATTTACTTTAAGGTATTCCATCCATCTCAACCCCTCTTTGGTCATGCCTTCTGGAACCACTACCTCTCTGTCTGTTAATGTCTAATTCTCTCTGTCACTCTGTTCATATATAATTGTTTGGGACTGCCTATTTCCCGCAAAAAAACGACCTTTATTTGCATAACATTTTATATAATTATCTGCCATTCACATTTCTCCTTTACGCATATGATCGGCTCACGGGCAAATAATGAGTAATGTCGCAATGAATGCTATTATAGTATGGCACCTCATTTTAGCAGTTCCAAATATAAATCATAGTAATATATTCGTAGAAACAGACGATCCCACAACAAAGATGTGCTAAAAATATCACCAACACGTCACACCTCAATTATGGTTAGTTAATTAAAAATGAAATTAGTAAAATTAGTACTTGATAGAAAACGCCAGTCAGGGTATAGAGGCAGTTTGGAGGCAGAGCTTAAGTTGCCGTTGGTAGTTTCTATAGGCTGACCTTCTTTCCTTCTGGTGCCTCACGCCTCCTGGCCGACCTACTTTCTCTTTCAATTGCTTTCTCTCCTTTGTCCCCTACATCATTACCGTTAATCCCCTTTTGTCCCAGGCTCCCTTCGCCCAAGCAGTTTATGGTCTTCTTATTATTTTGTCCTGCGTGGGTCCTGCGTCCATGTTCGTTGTTTTCTCAGTTCCTCGATATCAAGTGTTAATTACCTTTCCCTGACCGCTTGTTTTGTCTTATTTCATCCACCTTCTCTGTTTCTTCTTTCTTTTTACATATTCTGTCTTCTCTTCTTCTCTTCTTTTCTTCTTTCGTAACAGTACAATATATACTGAGGTGACGGGTCACCACAGTGCCTCAGATCAAGGCCTGGACACGACACTTGTTGTTTGTACAGGAGAAAGATGTCGTTATAATATTGATAATAATATTAACAATAACAGTAATAATGATGATGAATGATAATAATTTTAATAATAGTAATGATAACAACAACAACAGTAATAATAATGATGATGATAATAATAATAATAATAATAATAATAATAATAATAATAATAATAATAATAACAACAATAATAATAATAATAATAATAATAATAATAATAATAATAATAATAATAATAATAATAATAATAATAATAATAATGATAATAATAATAGTATCAGCAACAGCAATAATAACAAAAACACTGACAACAGTAGGAATAATAACGTTTTTGTGCTAATATTTCTAGTCTATTAATAGCATGTTTGTCATCCTTAATAATCATGTAGGACGAGCTATGGCTGGTGTGAAACAATGAACATGGGTGGTGTGGCCACATGTACAAGTATAACAGGATGGAGGGGGAATATGAATGAGCCATTGAAACATTATCTTTTATATCTCGGGCACGGTAATTCTGGACATGCAAATAATGAGTAATGTAGCAATGAATGCTATTATAGTATCGCACCTCATTTTAGCCGTTCCAAATATAAATCATAGTAATATATTTATAGAAACAGACGATCCCACAACAAAGATGGACTAAAAATATCACCAACACGTCACGCCTCAATTATGGGTAGTTAATTAAAAATGAAATTTACCTAAAACTAATGTACCTACTTACATCCAAATACCAGGTGATTAATAAAACCATAAAAAAAATTACAGAAGAAGTTATACTCATCTATCTGCGTATCTATCTACCTCTCTCTTTATCTATTTTTGTCCATATCTGTCTTTCTGTCCATATGGAGAGATTCAACTAACCTCACAAAATCTATTCACTTTTGATGAAATATATCGAGTAATTTTTCCCATAAACCTTTCATAGATGAAGTCTCAAATTTATTTTGTAACATCAATAATGGTAAGAGGAAAACTGACCTTATCTGACTGGAGAAAATGTGTAGAGTTGTACACCAACAAAAATTCTTAATGAATTATATTCTCTATAGGCACCCCTCTCCAGATGGTATAATGTATAATGTAACCCATGACACAAGCCGCTTCTTGAAAATAGTAGCATCACTTGTCTATTTAAAAATACTATAGTTCTTGCAAACATTTTATCGTTTTCTATTGTACTTACATTTATGGTAAGGAAAATAATTTTTTTAGGTACACTCAAAAGATTTTGTCAGCTGTGAAGGATACACGTGTGGCCATTCTAACACACACACACACACACACACACACACACACACACACACACACACACACACACACACACACACACACACACACATTTGCTTGTCAAAACTGATTACTGACACTTTCATGATGTTCTCCGTAGAGTTTGTCAAACAGTTCTACTAAAGTCTTGGTTTCAATGGAGATCATTCTTTATCTTCTTGATTATCCTCTTTGCGTTGCGTCTCTGTATACGTATAATGATACCCACACAAGCTCGCTGAAACATTAACGGCCATGTAACTATAATGTTTCCTATTTTATGGTCTTATAGACAAATTTATAAATGGGGATTTTAGGTAGAAATCAGGTACGTATGTTATATACAGGGATTTCCACGTATAGGTCTGATAGCTTCTTGCAGCTTTTCTTACTTAATGGTCTTGCTTTAACTTTGTCAATAGATAATACAGACAAATGACCTAGCTCTTGACATATTTATTTAGACTTTCTCACTCTCTCGAACTCTCGAACGTCGATGGGCAGCCTTTCCAACTGTGATGCACCACACATGTAAGGTACTCACCGAATTGAGTAGGAAAATCATAGTTGGTTGTTTTTAGCTTGGATATTTGAGAATGCTTTAGTCCATGTTCGTTTTGGGGTGAAGAGACGTTTTCTTTCGTGCCTGCAACCCCGAAGAGAAATCACAGAGAACGTACTAATAACGGGGAGACTCAAATAAACATGTTATACTGTGTGTGTGTGTGTGTGTGTGTGTGTGTGTGTGTGTGTGTGTGTGTGTGTGTGTGTGTGTGTGGATTTTTTATATTTATTTTCAAAATCAAAGCTTTTTTTTGTCTTATAGAAAAAAAAAACAGTGTACACTGTCTTATGACGTAAAAAATAACTACTGATGATAAAAAAAAATAAAAATAAACAAATATAATATATATATATATATATATATATATATATATATATATATATATATATATATTATATATATATATATATATATATATATATATATATATATATATATATATATATATATATATATATATATATATATATATAAGCGAAAAAATATCAATGACACCTTTACTTGAAATTTTATTAAAACATAGAGATTGATAAAAATAATCAAATAAATACAAATAAAAATCTCCACTGATTGGTTCGTTATACATGAAACTATTTGTAAAAAAGTTGGCATTTCTTCACTCCATCATATCAGAAACCGATGCATCATTACCCAGTCCCTACACACGCCACAGCCATACCTATACACACAAAGGGCTCCACCTCTACACCTGCCTTCCTGGTACTGCCACTACAAGCCCCGCAGCGTCGCCTCCTTCGCTCCATCCAGCTGTCCCCTAAAGGCAGCCGATCTGTCGGAATGATCAAATTTGTTCCCCGTCACAGTCAGCCTTCAGTTCTGAAACTTTGTAAAGAGGGCGTCGCGGTCCAGACCAGACGGAGGAAAGGGACGTGTGAGGGGAATAGATAAACAGAGAGAGAGAGAGAGAGAGAGAGAGAGAGAGAGAGAGAGAGAGAGAGAGAGAGAGAGAGAGAGAGAGAGAGAGAGAGAGAGTCGAAATACATAACCCTTTGTTCAGAGGAAATTTTTTTTTATTTATTTCTTATTTTGTTTTATTTTATTTTATTATGTTTTATTTTATTTATTTGTTTATTTTTTTTGTCAGATATGTTGGTTACGTCAGCTCGATTTATCAAGACCAAGAGTTCCCATCAGTTACGTGTAACGATTGAAGGGGTGGACACGCGCACACACACACACACACACACACACACACACACACACACACACACACACACAGAGAAGAAAAAATATCCAGACTAAGAAGATTGCTGTGTGTGTGTGTGTGTGTGTGTGTGTGTGTGTGTGTGTGTGTGTGTGTGTGTGTGTGTGTGTGTGTGTGTGTGTGTGTGTGTGTGTATGTGTGTGTAAGAGAGAGAGAGAGAGAGAGAGAGAGAGAGAGAGAGAGAGAGAGAGAGAGAGAGAGAGAGAGAGAGAGAGAGAGAGAGAGAGAGAGAGAGAGAGAGAGAGAGAGAGAGAATTTATTAGGCTCAGACTTTTTACAAAGTATGGAGCGCAATTCCCCTGGTGAATGAAACATAACAAAATACTTTTACATTACTGAAATACATTCAATATAATGACAACTGATATTGCACTTCATAACTAGTATTTTGCATCAACTGTACAGACTTATATCTACGAGTATCTGCATAACTTCTATAATACAACGGTCTGTATTGACACCTTAGAGCCATAATGTCTTCATTATTACATTCTATTGTTGCATGATATTCATTCCCTATTATATTATCACTACTTTTATTGCAGTATCTCTGTTCTCTTATAATTCTACTATTCCTACCAGTTACAATAGGTAACCTATAATATTGGTCATTATTTTACACAAGCTGATCCAACACTGTGTAGGTAGTGCTGAGAAATACCTTTCTAATGTAAATTTATCTTTATAAGATATATACTCGTACCTATGTATCACATGACAATTTTTCTCTTAAGTTTGTAAATCACTCAATAATAAATTGATCTTTTATATTTCTTTCAAAGGATCTTTTTAACCAATTAAAATTAACCCCTTCTTGGTATAACCATCTTCCCGACATACCCGAATTGTTAAGCATTTTCTTTATATAATCTAACCATTGTGATTTTAATTTATTTTCATTATATAATTTTAAGAGACACTGATGTATTACAAACCACAGTTTGTCATGATTACCAGTAATTATTCTACCACAATAATTTGACATCCTACTTTTTATATGCACATTTACAGGATACTTGCCTAATTCTCCGTATACAACATCGTTACATGTGGTCATTCGTACAGTTAATATGTGTTTTAAAAATGTTATATGAAGGTTTTCTACAGTCTTAATGATTTTATTGTCCCAGATCTCATACCCAAAGGTAATGATAGCATAAAAAAAATTCGAGTTGCAAATCAAGATGGAGATCAAGTCTACGGCACTTCCCGAACAAGTTATACATTGCTCTTCTTGTTGACAAAGTTGTTCCTAACATCTCGTAAAATTTTCATCATAATTCATACAAAATTTAAAATATTTATAGTCTTATACAATATCAATGCTTTCTCTTTTAAATTTGAAATCATAATTCCTTCTCCCGAGTTTTTCTTTATTAAAAACAGTTATTTTTGTCTTTTTATAGTTAATTTTTAATTTCCATTGATCACAATAGTTTTCTACTGCCTTAATTGCATTACATTGTCCATCTTCACTATGTGCCATAATAACTGTGTCATCTGTATACATCAACACTAATAATTTGAGCATATCGTTTAGCCATATTTCATTAAATTTTTAGGTAATTACAGTTATTTTCTACCAAATTATCCTCAATATCATTTACAAATAGAGGAAAATGACAAAGGTGATAAATTTTCTCCCTGCATTACTCTAGTATAAGTCACAAAATAATCTGACAATTCCTGATTAGCTGATAAAGATGACTTTGCATTACTATACAAACTTTTTATTACTCTAAAAGTACCATAAAGCACCTCTCCAACCTAAGTCAAAGGTTTTTTTATTATCGATGTTGAGACAATGCAGCTTTTTCTTCTTATAACGAAAAAAGTCAGTTAAGTTCCTTAAAGCAAACACATCATCATTGATTGAATATCCTGCTCTGAAAACTGCCAGCATTTCTTTAATCATCCTACGAGTATTATCATCTCAAAACTTAGTTAGTCTAATATTCAGCAATGTAGTAAATAATTTACCCATACAACTTAATAGCGTAATACCACGGTAATTATTTGGGTCCTTTACATCTCCAGCTTCCTTGTAAATGGGTACAATAATTCCAACCAGCCAGTCCAGTGGAATATTGCCCGTGTTCAATATCTTATTAAATAACTTAACACATAAGGGACATAGAATACGTTGCGAGCTTTTTATGTATTCATTAAGTATATTATCATTTCCAGCTGCTTTATTGCATTTCAACTTAGAAATATATTTCAGCACTTCATCCTCTGTAACTTCCCGATTTAATACACTTTCATCAGAGAGATCAATATCAATACTTGGCAAGGAATGATCTTTTTTCAGTGTCGTGTGCTTGTGTTATTCTTTCAAAATGATTTCTTAGTTCCGTTATCATAATCGGCACGTCACTTTTCTGTTTTGGTCATTGCAAAATCTGCCAGTGTAGTTTAGAATCCTTAGTCTTAGCATTTCATAATTTGCTAATAAGATTTTTTTCTACAAGAGAGAGAGAGAGAGAGAGAGAGAGAGAGAGAGAGAGAGAGAGAGGAAGGGATATATATATATATATATATATATATATATATATATATATATATATATATATATATATATATATATATATATATATATATATATATATATATATATATATATATATATATATATATATATATATATATATATATATATATATATATATATATATATATATATATATATATATATATATATATATATATACGAGTATATACACATAGAGAGAGAGAGAGAGAGAGAGAGAGAGAGAGAGAGAGAGAGAGAGAGAGAGAGAGAGAGAGAGAGAGAGAGAGAGAGATCTATTATGGTGCATCATTAGTCAAATCCAGAGAAGTAAGGTATCTCATAGACGCCTTGACGCTGTTAGTCGGTCATCAGGTGTCACTCCAATCACGTCGTCTTAGCCGTCTTAGCATCTCGTTAGCCAGTTATGAGCCGTCTGGTGGCCTCAGCTTAGCGGTCTGCTCCCTTGTGTTGCTGTCCACGTGTGGCGCTCTCCTTTCCCTCAGCTGATCCGTCTGCCAAGAGCACAAGTGAGTTTATTCAGTGAGGGCGTGATCATTTCTATTTTCACGTGTATAGGAGGTTGATGAAGGGTTGGAAAAGCTATGCATAGAAGAAAGAAAAACAAATAGGAGACGAAGAAGAAAAAGAAAAAAAAAATAAGAAAGGAAAAGACATGCTGAGTTCCCGTTTCATAAAACAAGTTGTCTAGAAAATGTTTTTAATCTGGCTGGCCAATTTCACTTCGAAGTTATTTGGTTAGTCCTTTCTTTGTAACATAGGTAGTCATAGGAAGGCGGGAGAAAAATTATGTAAAGGCCTTCAGAGTTTACATGGGTGTCATCCTGCAGTGTCTCAGCAGTAGATAGCACTGCTGTATATCATTTTGCTTGAATACATAGTAATTATGGTCCAGAGGTCACCTGTGAAATAAATTCTTGGTACACGAAATTAAGAAAATGTGTGGACTTTGTGTTTTTCTCCAGATTCTTTCTAGCGTGTTGTTTTTAAAGAAGCGTGAGTCAGACTTTTGGTACAGCACGTGGAGCTGGAATACCTGGTTGTTTGGTGTGCGAGTGTACCATTACGTTGGACTCAAAAGACTGGTGAGCGCTACTATACTCTATTCGAGAACTTTAGAAACATGTGCCCCTCCTTCATGATGGAGACATTATAGGGCCTGGGTTCATCTTTATTGGTCGGTGGCTTCCCGGGCCGTGGCGGAAGGTTTGCCCTGCATTTGGAGGCTCTCGAAGGCCGTCTCCCACACGATAATAATCCTCCTATTTGAGTCCTCCCCTATGGGAAACACACACACACAAACACACACACACATATACTCTCTCTCTCTCTCTCTCTCTCTCTCTCTCTCTCTCTCTCTCTCTCTCTCTCTCTCTCTCTCTCTCTCTCTCTATCTATCTATCTATCTCTATCTATCTATCTATGTATCTCTCTCTCTCTCTCTCTCTCTCTCTATCTATCTATCTATCTCTATCTATCTATCTATGTATCTCTCTCTCTCTCTCTCTCTCTCTCTCTCTCTCTCTCTCTCTCCTCTCTCTCTCTCTCTCTCTCTCTCTCTCTCTTTCTCAAGTTCTCGAGCAGAATATAGTGACCTCGACCATAACACGTGAAATCAAGAAGCGACGATGAAAGGCAAGTGTTGGAGAAGGTTTTGCTCCACGAGATTTGGACGAGGCTTGTTTTTTTGAGGCAGTAGAGACAGGTAATATCTGGAATTTATGGCATCGCCGGTGAATTACAGCAGGGAACTGTAGAAGAGGGAATGGGAAGGTTTGCTGCTACACGGACAAATGACGTCTATCCATAGAGGCCAGATGGTTCACGGACTTTATGTAAGGGACGTTGAGATTTATGCGGGCATGTTACCCGTGACGTGATGCTGCTTGACCTTTTGACACAACCAGACACTCGTCCCCCTGACTGGTATCTGTTAGCACGCATATGTTGAGGATCACTTAAGCACAGTTGCCATCTCAGATTAGTTGGATCTTACAATACACTGTACTCCTTTATTTGATGACAAATAAAGAACTCATTGTGCAATAAGAGCTGTTTTTTACACCTTTGCGTTAACGCACATCTCTACAACCCACCGCTCCGCCTGGCCCCTGGAGGGTACAACGAAGATTTGGCTAGGAGAGCCTTTTGGTGTCCATCGCATATAAAAATTGGGATTTCAGTCTCGGAAACATCTCCTGGAAGGCAACTTTCGACGGTGCATCTTTCTTATTTTATGACATTTCCTCGTCAGACCCACCATTTTGTCGTATTTTGCATATTTCAACTTATCCGCATGTGAACGAAGGTTTCTGCCTCGCAACTCGCACAACTATCGCCTCATCACTACACCTCGAGCTCCAGCGCGCAAAATGTGCGAATTATATGCCATAACTCACTTCATAAACAGGATAGCTAGTTTTGGTTGTCACCATCAGATTCAGCAGTGACTGTATTGTAAAAACTTGACAAAAAAAAAAAAAATGGCATTAAGACGGGTTAAACTGTGAAGATGTTAAAAAATGTTTATAACATGTTTTACTTATGCTTATTTTCAACAGTTAATCATTGGTTGCTGAAATATATTACTGCATTAAGTGTGTGTGTGTGTGTGTGTGTGTATATATTATATATATATATATATATATATATATATATATATATATATATATATATATATATATATATATATATATATATATATATATATATATATATATATATATATATATATGTATATATATATATATATATATATATATATATATATATATATATATATATATATATATATATATATATATATATATATATATATAATCATCGAGACATGATTTGGTTCACTGCCAACAGGC
>NC_087152.1:16740000-16750000 GCF_035594125.1 Scylla paramamosain
GTTGATGATGGTGGTGTTAGTTGTGGTCATATCGAAGGTTTGTTTCTAATAATTCTTACATTATATATCCACCTAGATTTTTCGTCTGACTTGCCTTATTTTACCATGTGTAGTTTGCCGCTATGAGAATGACAGAAATCAGTAGAGAACGAGAACTAAATTTGATGGAGGTAATGATGATGATAATGATGATATTATGAGCCAATTTAAATGTCTGTAGGTTTAAGTTAGTCTCCAGTCACTTCATTACAGCACACACACACATACACACACACACACACCTAGAATGCGTGAAGTACTGCAATGTAAATGAAATTAAACATCTGTGTAGGAATTTATCGCGGCTTTAATACATCTAGTACACTGAGACTAAATATCAGGTGAAAAGTAGGAATAAAATTTAATGTGATTTTTTTGTTGTTAGTTTGGCACTTTGCTTCACTCTCACGGCATCATTGGGAATGGCAATCAGAACTTTGGGTGTTTGTCTTGCAAGGGCCAAAGAATACAGTGCCTGCCTGCCGCCGAGTGTTCCTTGCTTCACGTTACGAATTTCCTCATCGATTTCTTTCTTCTCCCACGACGCTGACAAGAAAAAGAAAACGTGTTATTTCTGGCTGACCTAAGCAGAGTTTCTTGAGATTCAGATACAGAAAAAGATACACGTTTTCCTCACAATTCAGAAGTATTTTTAAACATTAACTCAGAGCTATCACAAATTTAAATAGATGTGTATAATTGAATTTCACTTAGCAGGTATCTTGGATTTTCATAATGATTTATATAATTAATCTTCCCCACTGCAATATTGGGACACAAAAAATCATATGAAACCTTAATTACTACAGGTGTTATGCAATTAATTTTCACCGGTAGGGTTCATGGGTAATTAACGATAGAAGTGGCCGTAATTTGATCCAACAAATGAGTTTAGTTTGCATGTACGGGAATACTTCAGCAACCAGTATATTATTCCAGTACATGTTTGTGGTTCTGAGGGGAGGGTCTGTCTGCCTCTTTTCTTGCTACTTTGCCCTTAAACAATGCAACACGTGCGGCTTCTTTCCCTGTGAGTGGAAACGCTGGCTGATGAGGCTGAGGTGCGGCATGGTGGGCGAGGGAAGGAGTGTCGGGAAGGGGGCGAAACAGGGGGTTAATAATGCATGAGAGAGAGTTGATGTAAGTGGAAAGAGGTGGATGGAGGGAAGCTGTGGGGCGTCGTTCGTTCTTATGTGTGGTGGTGGTGGTGGTGGTGGTGGTAGTGGTGCCATGCTTGCATACACAATGGCTAGAAGAAAATGAGAGCCTGAAAATGATAAAGACGGAGGAATGGATTGTTTTATAAGTATTTTCTTTACCAACAAACTTTTGAATTGTCAATGGTGGTGGTGGTGGTGGTGGTTGTGGTGGTGGTGTCATGCTTGCATACATAATGGCAGGGGGAAAAAAAGTGAAATTGATAATGAGGAAGAACTTATTGCCTTCTAAGTATTATCTTCATTAACTGCTTTTAGAGTGATCCTATTGGTATAGTGTATTTTGACATTTCCTTTCCATCTCGAACTTTTCACCGTGCTCGTTAAAATGCAGGAAACTTTTAACAGAATAAAAATATACGCCCAGTTCATCGTAGTTCAGTAGGTCCAGAGTTGCGGTGTCATGTGACCCGAACATTTAATTTTTATTTATTTTTTATTTTGTATTTCATAGGGATTGAAAAATATAACACTACTAATATCCGAGTTGATGCTTATTATATTTACACATTTGGCTTCTATATACCTTTATGGATTAGCAAGATATAACACTTTTTTTATGGATTAAGAAGACAGATGAAGGGAAAAAAAGGGAAAGGACGAAATGTATATATATATATAAAAAAGTCCGTTCATGATGTTCCCCCAAAAATAAATGATGAAATGATCCAACAGAAAGGTGGTCTTATTTTCTAGATGTCTCTAATCTTAATACTCCTTAGTTTTCTTTCGATGTAACTGTTAATATGTTAAAGGAAGTGAATGAAGGGAAAGCCACGGTGAACAGTATTATATCATGAGTGTTTCCCTGAATGTCAAGGATAAGCATTTGTGAGACTTTCCATGCATTTCAGGTTTCTGGGAATCTGATTTCTATGTTGTTATTTTGAGAAATAATCACAAACTGCGCATAAGGATTTTGAGGTTACCTAATTTACGATTCCTAATTAATATATATTCTTGTAAATCATCTCATGAACACACACACACACACACACACACACACACACACACACACACACACACAGATCCTGTCACGCTTGAGGTACCTGTCATGGGGACTAACACATGCAACTTGGAACATATGCAAACACAAGCAAGCTATCCCTCTGATCCGACAACACACACACACACACACACACACACACACACACACACACACACACACACACACACACACACACACACATTCAGAGAGAGAGAGAGAGAGAGAGAGAGAGAGAGAGAGAGAGAGAGAGAGAGAGAGAGAGAGAGAGAGAGAGAGAGAGAGAGATGCGTTGGCGAAGCGAGAGGCGGTGAGGAAGGAGGCTGAGGACAGATAGAAGATGCCGAGCTGGGAGTCGATGAAGCAAGATTTGAGAAACGGGTATCGTGTCGCTTCTGGCTCACATTTCTTTCTCCTTTCTCACTCACCATATGTCTTGTTCTTTTCTCGAGTTTTTTCCCTCTCGGTTTTTCTCTTATTCTCGTCCTCTGTTCGCTTGTTTCTTCTCTGTTTCCTTTTCTTTGTTTCTGGTCAGTGGAAAACTTCTCCTGTCTCTCTCTTTCTCTTCTGTTCTCTTTTCTTTTCATCTTTCATTTAAATCAACACACTTTGTTTCCTTATACTCTGTCGTCTAACTTTCCCTATTTTGACTTTCGTGTTTCGGGTGCCCCTCCTCCAAGTGGCCCTCAGGTTCCCCAGGTGCGGCACGTGCTGGATCTGTGCTTTGTCATGGCGGTGACCCTCCAATGGTGCTCCAGACTGTCCCGTAAGGAGTCTGGCACGCCAATCGTCTGCCTCTGCTGTTGCTGCAGCTGCTGCTGTTGCCACTGCTCTTGCCGCTGGTGTTGGCGAGGCTCTTGTTGCTGTGCGTTGCTGGTAAGCCGTTCTCCCCGCTTCTATACCTTATTCAGTTGGCTGAGGTGACAGCGGACACTCGACATCCAGGTGAGAGGTGCATGACAAGCAGGACTTGGCCCTTGTACAGTTAGCCAGTCCTCGGGAGTGGGGAGATGACTCATGCAGCGGAATAGAGTCTCCTTTAGGGAGACATTCGTAGCCAATACTCAGACCGCAGCTCTGAGTCTTCCCTCACACCGAGGATACTCCTGTAGGGGAATAGTGTTTCCTCTAACCCTCAGATTCCAACCCTACTAACTCGCGTCCTCTCCAGAACCTGATATCACCGTGTCCTGGGTTTTGTCGGGCGCAAACTTGTCTTGCCACCTTCCACCCTAGGACATTTTGTTTTGTTCATGTTCTTTTTCTCCTAGTTTTCCTAGTTTTTGTTTTTCATATTTGCATTTCTCGTGTTCCTCTTCTTCTTGTTCCTCAGGATTTTGCATTTCTTCCTCTTGTTCTTGTCCTCGTTCTTCATATCCTCGCTTCGACAACTTCTTCGGCCCACAACCAGCCTGCCGTCTCCTCCACCCTCTCTACCTCACCCTCTGAAGGCCTTCGCTGGCTCTCCGTTACACTCTATCTGAATTTCAAATCAGATGAAGGAGCGTTGATGTATTTGCCTGCTCAGCTGACTTCGTACATTAGATGTGCTGCATACATATCTTAGTCCGTGCAGATGTGAGGAAAATATGTATATACAAGAACCGTGTGAGAGAATTTAGCCTCGTGTAGGCTTGAAGTAATCTTGCTTTGAGATTCATTCAGTTTGCCATCTTAAAGTGTCTCTTGGTGATGATGTTAGTGTCGTTAACTCATACATCAAGACCTTCTTGTGTTATGAGATTGCAGGAAATGCGGGATTTATTTACGACTGAGTATTAGTTTATTCTCTTTGGTCATTTGGTTATATATCTAGATAGCTTGTCACTTTGTCTTCCTTGATTCATGGAATTGTTATGTATGTGTGGGTTATGCTACGTGTGATAATGCTTTCGGGCTTGACACACACACAAACACACACACACACACACACACACACACACACACACACACACACACACACACACACACACACACACACACACACACACACACACACACACACACCTTTTATTTATGTAACATCCTCAACTGGGCGTCTTATAAAGTGACTGAAACTATTTACAATGGCACACGAGGTTTTCAGTGAAGTAGATCAGTATTTTGGGCCTAGATTTGTCATTTTCTTGTCGCCACCCTCTCCTCATCTTGCCTCTCGGAGTGGAGTTGATGTGCCAGAAAGGCTCCTCATGTAAGGCTATCCCTGCTGCTGACGCTCCTTTCTGACGGTGCTGCAGCGAAAGGCGGCTTGCACAGGCTGTGTAACTGTGTCCCATTTCGGAATCCTGGGAAATTAGAGGGAAAAAAAGGCAGCACGGTTGGAGAGCATTATCGTTTGGGGCGGAATGAGTTTTTTTTTTTTTTTCTGATGCCAATTAATTTTAGCATGCATTTCTTGGTTTTATTCGTCCCCACCCTCTTTGTTTCACTATACTTTCATCTCCAAAAAAGTCTTGTTTCCCCATATCTACCTTGAGGTGGCGCGTATCTCTCCTTCTTACCTACATGTCCTCAAAACTAGAGTTGGGATCAGTAGACAGGTTATTGTATCATAGGGCTAATATCCTGCCGGGCCGCTGCCAGATACTAAGTAAAGGGTCGCGGCGCAATAGTCGCTAATGAGCCAATTACTTTGCTAATGACCAGGAAGGGAGGAATTCGCGGGACTTTCCTCCACTAGCCGCCTCTTTTTAACACTCCCTTTTAGTATTTGCACTGCTTTTTCGGGTAATGCTCTCTGTCCCTACAAGGATTTCGAGGTGAAGAGACTACAGGAATAGAGGACGCTAGATTATGCACTACACAAAGTTAAGGAACTAATCTAATCACTCTCATGTTACTGATCAATGAAGGATTACTTACTGTGTGTGCGTCAAGCTAGTTTTGTGATGGCTCATCTCCTCGTCTAGTGTCCTGGCAACAGCTTACTTCTACCGACAGCATCCGTGACTGACTGAGGTTGATGCACTCTTGAATGAACCTGTACGGGAATCAGTAACTAGATCATGGCCGCATGTTAACCTGATTTGTGTGGCGGAAAGGTGAGCCGCACTGGTCAGCGGAAAGTAATTACCTCTTACGTGACGAATGGCACACTGGGAGAGGCAGAAGTGAGATTCAAATGTTATATCTCCATCAAGTAAATATTTAGTAGACGTGTTAACCTTATAAAGTAGAGAATTGATATAATCTTTCAAGGGAATGTTTCATTGTGTTACTTTGAGATTGCGTTGTTGTAATGATGATAATTAATTGTGATTATGAGTGTGATAAAAAAATACGTATAATTATTCGTAACAGAATAATTGATAGTGAACTATCTTATTGTGCAAATTCCTACACATTCTTAAGAACATAAAACATAACAGAGTAAGGAAGCTGCAAGAATATATATGTCTATAAGTGCCATTGCCTGCATAAAACATACATGCCTGTTTCTACTTATCATCCCCATTCATAGATTTATCTTATCTTTTAAAAGCTTCCTATTGACTCAGCAGTAATACCCTAATTATTGTGTCTTTTAAACATGGTTGTATGATGAAATACGACGTCTTTCTTTTAATTTTTGACACTTTTTCTTTTTTTATATTTTCCGTTTGGAAAAAAATAAAAAATAAATAAATAAATAAATGCAGCGCAAATCGGTCCGGCGACACCCCGCTGGCCATTGGGCGGAATGTGTTCATTGTTCGCTGCGGATCCCATTTACCTTCGCGGCCTCCTCTCCGCCTCCCCTTTGCGTGCTGCAGTCATTATTGTTTGGACCATTCTGCTCTTCTTTTTCTGTAAAGTGCTCGCTGCCTTCCTATTTTGTGCGAGTAATTACATTTCCCACGGCAGGCCACCAGCGGCTTCCGGCTCTTCATTATGCGGACGCCCTCCTTGATAATGCACGTTTTCTAAAGCGAGTGTAAGTTTGTCATGCGAGGCTTTTGTGTTCTGTGTGTGTGTGTGTGTGTGTGTGTGTGTGTGTGTGTGTGTGTGTGTGTGTGGCTGTCGTGGCTGCCGGGTAAGACTGCTTCGTCCGCTCAATGCAAAATGGTACTTAAGTATATCAAGAAACAGTAAAAAATGAAAAATATACGTAAGAAGACTGGTATTTTATTTATCTAATCTTTTCTTTTCTCTTTTGTCTCTCTTCTTTCTTGATTTTATTTTTACATCCACGTTGCCTTGATGAATCAGGTTCCCTTGATGAATTAGGGCTAGGACGGTGCCCACCTAACGTAAGGACTTTGGATTTGGCGTCTGGGAACTGTGAGTGCCCTTCCTAACCTCGGACCATGGCTTGTATTCGAACCCGTGAACCTGAGAACCCACTGGCCTCATGCTCACATTACCACCGTACCATGGCCGCTCCTTATTTTATGAATTACGGCACTCTACTTTCTCTGCAATATGTTCTACTTAGATCTCTACTAAATGGTTCGTTAATCACCTTTAAACATACTTGTGACCTCTAACGCTTCATCCTGCAGTTAAAGTTTATAATTGAATTTCTGCTCCGTGTCGTGCTCTTTAATTTCTCTGAGTCTACAGTGAAAATGTTCCCGCGTATCCCCGGCAACTTTGCAGTTTACCAGTCTAAAGTTTTGGGTTTCGTGGTAAATATGTGCGTAAGTGAACCTAAAAAAAGGTATTAGACTTGATATTTAGTTTACTCTGGCGAAATTCTCTCTCTCTCTCTCTCTCTCTCTCTCTCTCTCTCTCTCTCTCTCTCTCTCTCTCTCTCTCTCTCTCTGTGTGTGTGTGTGTGTGTGTGTGTGTGTCTATGTGTGCACGCATATTCAGTGTAGTACCCATCCATCACTGACTGCCACATCACTATAATATTTAACAGTACTTGCTTACCAATTCTTCGTCTTTATAACAACGTTCAATAAAGGCCTTATTATACATCCCCTCAGAATATAACACATGTAATACGTACGTGGGAGGAGAGAAATTACAATATTCATAATTACATGCAAAATAAATTGGCAGCGCTCAGACAAATAAGCTATTATTATTATTATTATTATTTATTTTCTGTTTTTGTGTGAATTTCCATAACCACGGTGAGTGATGCCCATTTATTTGCCACCAGGGGAGCTGAGAGGGACGCCAGGCTGAGAGGGACACCAGGTTGCAGCTTCCACGCCATCCCTCTCATGTGCTGTGCGTGCCTCGAATGGTGGAGTGAGTGGGGAGTGAGGAGTGCCGAGTTGGGAGTGTCTCGACTGCCGCGACAGTGAGTGAGGTGCTCAGGGGAAGCTGTATCATATCTTTCATAATCTGTGAAATATTTCTCCACAATTTAGGCTGAGTCGAAGTGTATATATATTTTTTATTTCTCTTTCATTTTGTTAAATTGGCGCGCGCGCGCGCGCGTGTGTGTGTGTGTGTGTGTGTGTGTATTTTCAGAGAGAGAGAGAGAGAGAGAGAGAGAGAGAGAGAGAGAGAGAGAGAGAGAGAGAGAGAGAGAGAGAGAGAGAGAGAGAGAGAGAGAGAGAGAGAGAGAGAGAGAGAGTGCTCTAAAATTTGCAACAGTACTCGTGATATCACACATCGAGTTAAAAAAATGATGAGTATAATTAATGAACATTGACTCTTTTCTCTCATTCACCTGAGAAAGGAGGCGATATACGTACGATATACGGCGATATGTACGTAGATTATATATATATATATATATATATATATATATATATATATATATATATATATATATATATATATATATATATATATATATATATATATATATATATATATATATATATATATATATATATATATATATATATATATATATATATATATATAATCTACGTACACGGCAAATGCGCACTTTTGCATTTGCTTGATTAAGATAAGTTGTTGGACATGATGAGAATTCCGAGAACTGGATACTGATAAGTGGAGTTAAGGATATTTTGTTTCAGTACCTAAGACAACTATGCCAGACAGGTGCTGCTGCGTATGCTGGCCTGCAGGTAGGCACGAACACACCTGTGTGTTCTGACGCAGGTTCTTCCTCTCCTTTACTCCCTTGACTTTACTATCTTGTAACTTTTATTTTCGATCACTGAAGCGCATCACAAAAAGATTCACAGATGCGGTTTGCTCTTCCCTTGTGATTCTTTATGTTTGCTCAGTGAAATGAAAGAAATATGTTGGTGATTTTATAAGATGAAAACACCCCTGATTTGTGGAGAGTTGTAAAACTATAACACTTTTATAGTTTTCAGTAGCTACATAGCTCTCATTCTTCACTAAGCAGCCATTATGTAAAATGGTCATACTTATGTTCAGTAATGGTTAAGAAATGCCATTTTTTGAACGTTTAAGCGAGTCACTGGTGGATTGGATTAAAGGATAAAAAATAAGTATGTGCGACAACACTGACTAGATTACACACACACACACACACACACACACACACACACACACACACACACACACACACACACACACACACACACACACACACACACACACATACACACACACACCAGAACACTAACGGACAGCCAGCCAGCCCCATTCCAGTTGCCAACACGCAACAAAAAATAATGTAACAACTCAGGCCTAGCTAACAGTCCCTCGGCGGCCACTAAGCCGGCCAGCCAGCCAGTCAGCCAAGGGACCGACAACCAGTGCGTTCAGATTCCGGCCTCCGTCGCGCTTCTGCCTCGAGGCCGAGTGAGTCTGACCAACATTCAAGTGACATCTCCAATTTTCCTGTCAGATTTTGTGCAGAGAAATATACTCGTAGATAAAGATATAGATAGATAGATAGATAGATAGATAGATAGATAGATAGGTAAATAGTTTGAGAAATAGATAGATTGATAGAAAGATAGCTGGAGAGAGAAAGAGATAATCAGAGAGAGAGAGAGAGAGAGAGAGAGAGAGAGAGAGAGAGAGAGAGAGAGAGAGAGAGAGAGAGAGAGAGAGAGAGAGAACTGCCAAATAAAAAGAGGCTGACTTGTTCTCTCTCTCTCTCTCTCTCTCTCTCTCTCTCTCTCTCTCTCTCTCTCTCTCTCTCTCGGTAATGATAAAGGTTTCTCAGGTACGTGTTAGCCATCTTTTACCGGCCAGACGGGAAAAGGGAGAGAAGAGGGGGATGGAGAGGGCACAGGTGAAGGAAGAGATGCGAGGAAAGGGCACATTGAACAGCGAAGAGCAAGTACGTAGGAAGCAGAAGAGAGCCGAGGAAGAAGAGATGACTGATAAAAGGGACTTAATGTGGGAGAATAACTTAAGTAATGATAGAGACCTGAGAGGAAGGACACGGGGAAAGGTCTTACTGAGTGATTGAAGAAGAAAGTTTAGAAATGGTATTGAGGAGCTGAAGAAGGGTTAAAAATAATGATAGAAAGGATTAGAGATGACTGAGATAATGATAGAGAGCTGAGAGGAGAAATACGAGTAAAAAAAATGTTCACTGAATGACTCAGGAAGAAAATTTAGCAAAGATACTGAGGAGCGAAAGAATGGTTAGAGAAGGAGATGAGTTAGAAAAAAAAGTACTATAGTTGCAGCTTATAGTTAAAGCAAAGAGCGAGAATAAAAAAAGAGCGATTGAGGAAGTGACTAGGAACGGTACTAAGGAGCGGAAGGATTAAAAAACAGTATTGTAGGTGCAGCGTGTAGTGAAGGGAAAGGGCGAGAGCAAAGAGAGCAAACACGTGTTGACAACTATGAGGGGAGACAGCTTTCCCTGAGCAAGGTAGGGCAGGATGGGAGTGAAAGAAAGACAAAAGGAAAACAT
>NC_087152.1:16757500-16762500 GCF_035594125.1 Scylla paramamosain
ACATGAGGGTTGAGGGACCAGGGGAGGTCGACGGCGTGTGTGTTTGATGAATTTAAGGTATGAAAATGAACAACAGTCGTTATGATAATTATTATTATTCTAATATTTGTTATCTCAATAATTATTATGATACCATCAAGAGTGACAATAACATCCAAAATGGACACAAGCTGAACAGAATTTCACATCCTTGCTGACGCCCCCAACCCCCACTCTCTCTCTCTCTCTCTCTCTCTCTCTCTCTCTCTCTCTCTCTCTGCTGCCTTGCTGTCCTTTTCTTTTACTATCATCTTAGTAGTTTTAGGTCAGGTCATCTCGAGAGAACCACAAGGTCTGTTGTGGGTTCTCTCTCTCTCTCTCTCTCTCTCTCTCTCTCTCTCTCTCTCTCTCTCTCTCTCTCTCTCTCTCTCTCTCTCTCTCTCTCTCTCTCTCTCTCTCTCTCTCTCTCTCTCTCTCTCTGCAGAGATGTATAGGAAAGAGAGAGATAGAATGAGAAGCAATAAAAGGAGGAAGAAAGAGGAGTTCAGTAGAGATTCCAGTGGAGTTCCAGAGTTTACCAGAAAAAGGGATGAATGACTGAGAATGCTGATTAACTCTTGCATTAGAGAGGATGGACAGAATAGGGGTGAGAGAAAGAAAAAAAAGTCTTATGCAGTGAGGCCGCGGGAGGAGGGGAGGCATGTAGTTAGCAAGATCAGAAGAGCAGTTAGCATGAAAACAGCGGTAGAAGATAGCAAGAGATGCAACAATGGAACATTGAGAGAGAGATGTAGAAGACAGTCAATTAGAGGAAAGGAGCTGATGAAAAGAAAAGCTTTTGATTCCACTTTGTCTAGAAGAACGGTATGAGTGGAAGCCCCGCCCCCCATACATGTGAAGCATACTTCATACATGGATGGATAAGACTCCTGTACAGCTGGGAGGGAGGGCTGGGTGAGAAAAACTGGCGGAGATGACTCTTTACACCTAACTTCATAGAAGCTGTTTTAGCTCTCTCCGCTGCCCTACCTTCCCGTCGGAAGCTTTCTTCCTACTGATAAGTAAATATCAGGTGAAGAACGAGTATGTGCTTTGAGGACGCTCTGCTGCTAAAAGACGGTCACCATATTTTTATGGATGATCTAATTTGCGACTCGCCGTAAATAATGAATAATGCAATCAATGGGTATCCTGCTCGTGCTGCAGAATGGACAGGTGTAATGATGCAGTGTTAGTGGTGGTGCTAGTCACTACGCAGCACAGGGGAGGATTCCCACAGACGGCTTCAGCCCCGAGGAATCCCCACTTTAATCTCACCTACTACTGTTTTCACGCAATGGCTGATTCTCCTGTAAGTCCATAATACTTAATTTTATCTTTTTATCGTTGTGAATTTGAATGTTCACAGTAAAATCAACAGTAGTAATATTTACTGAACTTTTGGTGCGGCATGAACACAGGTTGGAAAATACTGCGTTCAGATATATCTTGTTTACTGTAAACTGCTTTGGGGTTCCCATGGCACAGTGGACAGAGTGACTATATAGAGTGATCAGTGTTCAAATACCACTAGGCACAAGGAAAAATAAATATATAAAAAATGACCTGATAGAAAAATATTCACTTTATAAAAACAACACCTTATTTAATATATATTAAGGTGAACAAAAGATGGGGAAATAGTCCAACTGCAAAAGAAAAAAAAATGCGTTGGGTCTTCGTGGCCCAGTGGGTACAGTGATGAACTTTAAGATTGGCGTGAGGGAAGCATGGGTTCAAACCTACAAAACACACAATATGGTAATGGAGCTACCCAGGGGAGAGCTGCCCTCCCCACCTCTTATCCAGCCCTGGGAACTACAAGGACCGTCAAACTGACTCACTGAAGCAGGTTAAGGATAGGTTAGCATAGGATAGGATAGGGTCACTTTGGTGGTCCATTTAGTGGCCAGGGTCAGGAGGAGGAAGAAGCAACAGAGGAAAAAGAGGCAACAGCACCAGCAGAGAAAGAAGACAAAGCACCACCACCATCATCAGCAAAGAAAGAAGAAGCAGTAGTCCCGCCACCATTAGCAGCAGAGGAAGAAGGAGAAAGATCATCTGCAGCAGCAGAGGAAGAAGAAGAAACACCACCATCCCCAGCAGCACCACCAGCAGCAGAGGAAGAGGATGAAGCACCACCACCACCACTACCACCACCAGCAGAGGAAGAGGAAGAAGCAACAGCAGAGAAAGATGAAGAAGCAGCAAAACAGCCACCGAAGGATGAGGAAGCAGCACCACTACTACCGGAGGATGAAGCAGCAGTACCACCAGCAGCAGAGAGGAAGAAAAATCAGCATCACCACCACCACCAGCACAGAGGAAGATGAAGAAGAAGCACCCCCCACCCCTCATTAGCAGCAGCAGCAGAGGAAGAGGAAGAAGCACCAGCAGCACCACCACTAGTAGAAGAAAAAGCGACACCACCATCGGAAGAAGAGCAGCACCACCACCACTACCAGCAGTGGAAGAAGAAGCACCATCACGACCACCAGTAGAGGAAGAAGAAGAGGCACCATTACTACCACTAACACCAGAGGAAGAAGAAGAAGCACCCCCACCAGCAGCAGCAGAGGAAAAGAAGAAGCACCAGCACCACCACCACCATCAGAAGAAGTAGCACCACCACCATCACCAGAAGATGAAGAAGCAGCACTACCACCACCATCAGAAGAAAAGAGATCCTGACAACTTGAAGAACCACCAAACTGACTGTCTCTAGCAGGTTAAAGAGAGGAAGGTTAGGATAGGCTAGGACAGGTTAGTATGGGATAAGATAGGATAGCATATGGTTAGTTAGATGGTCCATGTAGCTCCCAGGTTCAGGAGGAGGAGGAAGAAAAAGAAACAGCACCACCACCACCATCACAGGAAGAAGAAGCAGCAGACACCACCACCATAAGAGGAAGAAGAAGAAGAAATACTGTACATATTCTATGAATGCTAAGCACATTCTAAGACTACATTTTCGATTTTAATTTCTTCGTCTGGTTTAAAGCTGTTGAACAATTGTTGTCTTCCTATTCATCCTCAACCAGAGGTAAAGGTAGCATTGTGAATCTTGTTTTTTTCCTTGTGTAATCTCTTAATAATTAATTCTTGTCAGAGTACCCAACGTTACCTAAAATCACAGTAAAAACCCTATCATTGCTTGCCTGAATAATAATCGCAAGGCTGGGTCATAAGTCATAAGTAATGGTAGTGGGGCTTTGGACAAAATATAAGAGAGTAAAAATTCACTGGCTCATCTGGTTGGCTACCCCATGCGATTTGGATGGTCATGTCCGGAATTCTAAATATAAATTTACTACCTGTAAGATGTGTATAATAACACCGCTAAGATAATAGTGCAGAGTGGACTTAAATGTTGGCATGATAGGTGAGGTAACATAGTGTGGCAGGTAATTTCACACTGGAGCCACTCTCACACCTCACTTCAGTACAAGAAAACTTAAGCTCGATTCAAGGAATGACCATGAGTACTCGGTCACAATGACATGTAACCATTAGGCTGATACATAATCTGCCATCTGAAAGCCCAGTACAGACCTCAGATATATTATGAGTTGATCACACAATGTAAGGAGGAACTTCCGAGTCTACAAAAGAGTTGCCTCGGCTCTTGATCTTGAGGAAAACAAATTAAAGGGCAATTCATTATTCCATTTGGAATTACTTGAACAACATATTGCTGAGCATGATCGAATACCCATCTTAGGTGAATGAAAATGGTGAATGAACAGCTGCGTGAATTCTTCAGTGTGACGGTTGAATGTTTTATCCCTCTGGGCACTAGGCGGCCCTGCCCTGGCGCGGCGACCAGCTCTCCCATTGGAGTGAACCTTCTTCCTAGTATACGGAGTTCTTGGTATGATGTACGATTCCGGAACAGAAACCGAAAGTGAAAAGTTACATGGTCGCAGAAGAGAATGATGAAATTAGACTGGGGAAAAAAAAAAATCACATAAAACAAAGGTGCAGAAGAGAGCAAGTTAAAATGTGCGATTCCAGTAAACGAAACCAAGATCACGTGACAAAATACTGAAAAGCAGACAAGGACGCAAGAGAGAAAGAGGGGAAGAGAGAGAGAATGATAGAAGGAGAGAATTTCCGCATCTCATCACTACCCAAGGAGTCTTGCATCAGTGGCAATGGCGGGCGGACGAGTGCTTAATCCGGGAACAAGGCATCGGACAGGGGATACAATGGCTAGTAATTAGAGCCTGGAAGCGGCAGTAACGTGAACATGAGGTTATCACAGGAGAATGAGATCAGGGACGAGGAACGGATGGGAGACATGCACTACAGGCGAAGAGGGAATGAGGGAGTGATATGAAAAAAAGGTGAAGAGGGTGAAGCGGATAGCGTCAGATGGCAAGCAAGCAAGGGAGGAAGAGAGGAAGGTTGGTATATCTGAAGTGGGGAAAGGAGGAGCAGCAAAGCCCGACCCCTCCGCGCTGACGAGAATAACAAATGTCTGCAGCACAGGAGGGGACATTACCTACAAGGGATTCTCGCCTTGTCTTGAGTTAGAAAGCAGTGTAAATTTTGTTAGTTCAAATGCTGTACTTGTCATTTTTGTTTGCTATATTTTCTTTTCTTCGTCCTTGATATCTTCAATTTTTTTGCTTCATGTCAGAGAGAGAGAGAGAGAGAGAGAGAGAGAGAGAGAGAGAGAGAGAGAGAGAGAGAGAGAGAGAGAGAGAGAGAGAGAGAGAGAGAGAGAGATGGTATATGGGATGATATATTGACATTTCGGGAAAATACGAGGAAAATATTTTGTCGTGAAGGAGATCTATTGTTATTTGAGTTGAGGGCAGAATCCACAAGCGGCCAGAGGGTCACTGCTCCTCGGCGGGTTATTAAGAGTGCAGCGAGTCGGGTTGGGTGGGTGATTTTATAGCGGAAAGAGGACGATATTGGATCGCTTTATTGGGTTATAAAGTGCTGCCTTTCTTTTTTCATCTAATATATTTACT
>NC_087152.1:16765000-16797500 GCF_035594125.1 Scylla paramamosain
TTTTTTTTTTTAGTTTCCTTTGGCCAGAAACCGTCTTACTCCTCTGGGAGAAAACTGCAAAACTGTACATATTTAGATTTAGAAGAAGAGAAGTTTATGTTGTGTCTTTTTGAACTGGCATCTTCAGTGTGCCCGTTCAAGTAGATGTGAAGACCACAAAACTGTACATATTTAAATTTAAGAAATGTTTATGTTGTGTTTTTTTGGAACTGGCATCTTCAGCATAGCATTTTTTCGCTTTTTTTTTTTTTTTTTAGTTTCCTTTGGCCAGAAACCGTCTTACTCCTCTGGGAGAAAACTGCAAAACTGTACATATTTAGATTTAAGAAATGTTTATGTTGTGTCTTTTTGAACTGGCATCTTCAGTGTGCCCGTTTTTTTTTTTTCTGTTGTTCTTGGCCAAAACCACTCTTACATAAAGAAAAAATGCTGATGGTAGTTTGGTACCGCCTCCCTTCTCAAGCTGATGGCTGCATACAGGAGCTTCCATCACCGCTGTAAAAACCAGGAGAGTGCCGTTCAGATGTCAAGAGCCTCATCCACCGCTGTAAACAGTTTGAGCACCTTCTGACTCACGCCTCCGCCTCCACACCAGTTTGTGGATTACACAGCGACTGGAGTTTTCTTTCATCAGTTTCCGTTCATTTAATTGACTTTTAACTCTGTATGTATGCGTTAATTTGTAGACAGGTAGTACAGTGTATGTGCAGATACGACGTATGTATATATGTATGTGTGTATCAATGTACAATATGTATTCATGTATGTATGTATATCCTACTCCTTCTTATATTTATTATAAAAGTCGGTACGTATAGTAGATAAATGGATAGATAGATAAACAGATAGGTAGGTAGATAGATAGATAGATAGATAGATAGATAGACAGATAGACAGACAGACCGATGAATATTTTACTTATATATATATATATATATATATATATATATATATATATATATATAATATATATATATATATATATATATATATATATATATATATATATATATATATATATATATATATATATATATTATATATATATATATATATATATATATATATATATATATATATATATATATATATATATATATATGTCATTACCTAAAACGGATATTAAGTCCCTCATTTGCCGGTAATGATTCTCGATACGCGTGCTGTATTAACATAAGCTAAGACTCATGCTGGGAGTGAAACCTTCCTCCTTACTATCACTTATCGGGTAGGCATCCACACACCCACCCACCCACCCCACACACACACATACTTTCTCTCTCTCTCTCTCTCTCTCTCTCTCTCTCTCTCTCTCTCTCTCTCTCTCTCCTCTCTCTCTCTCTCTCTCTCTCTCTCATATGCTTTACAGGGAACAGGAAAGCGAGCAGGCGTCCTTGACTCAATTGGTGCAAATCCATTTCAATTACCTGAGCCATTATGTTAGTTCAGGAGAGGGTGAGAACGATTTTCCTTCCGGATTATCATACAGGGTCGGGTTGAGAGGATATTGCGTGTTCATTAGGAGAGGTGCTGGAGAGGGCGGCGGCGTCTGACGGGAGAGAGGTCGCTGTTACCTTGGCGATGCATGGCTGTGGCATGAAGTGTTATTTCATCTGCCACCTGACGCTGAAGTACCAAAACTGATGTTGTAATTGAAGGAGGGAGGATATGTATGTAATTGTCTTTAAGTGTTATGTTAGTTAAATAGTGTGTGTGTGTGTGTGTGTGTGTGTGTGTGTGTGTGTGTGTGTGTGTGTGTGTGTGTGTGTGTGTGTGTGTGTGTGTGTGGCTTATGTTAGTTAAGGAGGGTGTTTTTTTACTATTTTTTGCAGTCTGTATTATGTTGGGAGATGTGTGTGTGTGTGTGTGTGTGTGTGTGTGTGTGTGTGTGTGTGTGTGTGTGTGTGTGTGTGTGTGTGTGTGTGTGTGTGTGTGTGTGTGTGTGTGTGTGTGTGTATGTGTGCACCCGCGTGCGCCGAGATCTCTTTCTCCCTTCGCGATACTTTCAAAGCTTTTACGCAAACTATTTCAAAATACCTGACAACCTTTTTACTCTGTCCACCATATCAGCTGACCTATGGGGGAGAATTCCAGCTTCCATCGTGCTCGTACCCAAAGAACACGGCGTCATGTATCAACGGCATCACGTATCAGTAGCCGCACAGAACAGTGTCATCCAGAAGAATCACCATCCACACAGCACAGCGTTACTGTACGTGTCACCAGTCACAGAGCATGGGTCAGTCAAGGCAATAGAAGGGTGTCATTACTTTTCGGGGCAAATCTTACTTCTCTAAATAGCACAGCATCACGTATCACTGGCCACAGAGCACCGTGTCCCCCTGCTAGTATCACCAATCATACAGCACAGCGTCTCACATCACCAGTCACACAGCACGGATTGGTCTGGTTAAGGCAATAGAAGAATGATTGCTTTTCGGCACAAGTCTTCTCTCAACCTATTTCTCACTCAGTCCCTTATTCAGAAACGCCTTGCTCTCTCACAACGACTATTTTTCAAAGGGCACAGAAATAATTAGCTGGGTTCTCAAAAGTGCTCCTCTTGTTAATAACGTAAAAATCTTGTTAATCTGTTCCTGGAATCGTAAAAAACACCCTTCAACCAGAGCATTTTGAAAGTAGTTAAGGCTAGGGTTGAAGTATTTCAGAATAAGATCCTGACTCTGGCCTTAAGAGTTGCAGTGGAGTTCTATTGTAAGATATAAGATCTCCCTTCATTAATGTTAGAATACTCATTACAGTCTAAATATCTCAGTTCATTCCACATTTACCGCGATAAACTTCGTAGAGTATATATATATATATATATATATATATATATATATATATATATATATATATATATATATATATATATATATATATATATATATATATATATATATATATATATATATATATATATATATATATATATATATATATATATACATACAAAAATAACCTTCCCGAAGAAACCTCAGTAAGGTCAATATCGAGAATCATAAGTAACTAAACGTATCACCGAAGTTGGGGACACTAAAGCTTTAATCCACACATTCATAACATTATTGGTCTATTTCTTTTAGCATTATACGAGAGGACGCCAAGCCGGGAAATATTAATACTGGAAAGGCAACCTGACCTAGCACGGGACCAAGGCACAGAAAGAGAGTAAGAGGGAGAAAAGAGGGAGAGAGAACACCTTAACGCCCTCCCTTCTCTTAGCCTCTATCCTCTCAAGGTCTCCGCCTGTCCCTGCCCATCGCTCCTGACCTGTTGCCTCCAGCCGCCCTCCATCCCACAACGTAATCTCATGAAAGCAGCTGCCTTGTTTAGCCCACACTGAGTAATGTATTGCCCGCATCACCCCTGCATCCTCTACAAGTACATCCACGACAGCATTTACACGTGTTTTCAGAGTTAGACCTTGCCGCTCACCCATGAAAGTTTTGCTTCGTGCGCCCGTTCTTCTGTTGATCTCTGGTGAGATTAGAGAGAGAGAGAGGGAGAGGTAGATAGACAGATAGATAGGTATGTAGATGGATAGGTAGGTAGATAGATAGACAGATATATAGATAGATAAGTAGAGAGAGAGAGAGAGAGAGAGAGAGAAGAGAGAGAGAGAGAGAGAGAGAGAGAGAGAGAGAGAGGCAAAAGGAAGAAAATAAAAAAAATAATAATTTAGCGTGCCGTAAAGATAATACTTTTTTCAGTTCCTATTTTCCGGAGCTCCGTCCCGGCGTCGCGGTGTAGGGCGGCGTAAGAGGCTTGCCACCTCTAAGCCGCTTAGCTTCACGCTTCGGGAAAGCATCGCTGCCGTTCGTTCGCTTCCGAAATTTCATTCCAGTCACTATCGATGTAATATTGAAATTAGAATGGTCGTAACACCTTCACTATTGACGCGTCCCACTTTTTGTGTGCCGTGCTCAATGTCGTTTTCTGTATGCTTTTATGTTCGCAATTCTGTACATTCTCTCTCTCTCTCTCTCTCTCTCTCTCTCTCTCTCTCGTCTCTCTCTCTCTCTCTCTCTCATTGCCTACCACGCTTTGGTGGCTATTAGTTTCAATTATTAGTTATCTCATTAGTTTAACCAATTGTACGTTTTCATATTTTGATCCTGATATAATGTATTAGTTTGACGCATTTGTAGGCAATAAATTAAGCAAAACAAATCTCTCTCTCTCTCTCTCTCTCTATCTCTCTCTCTCTCTCTCTCTCTCTCTCTGCTTATAGTGTCACATGCATGAGTGACTACAGAAGACGTACTTTCTTCACGATACAATGCTACACTTGTTTACCGTATTCCCTTGTGTAGTTTTTGTTTCGTACCAAGCTGTGCAAAGCTGCTGAATATCAACAAATACAGCAGCGATGTATTAGTTCCCTCGTGTTTCTCAGTCCTACTCGAACAAGAATGACACTCTTTGCTATCCTGTCAACCAGTTTACGAGTATGTACGGCCTGACATTGCAAGCATTAGTAGTCCCCCTTTATATGAAGTGCTCCTTACTATTTATTGACTAGACACGCCTATTAAATATTAAATCAAGGTAACACATGTACTCAGCTGCCATTGTTGAGTCTAACACTGAGCGAGACATGAAGCTTGTATCGAGTCCCTCCCGAGTCTCACCTAAGTGCAGCTGCCAGCGGCCACCATCCAAGCGAAACGAGGAGACTGGACTACGGCAACAATGTCATGAATTTATTAATTTGATACGTCACTGATCTGCATATTCTCTCTCTCTCTCTCTCTCTCTCTCTCTCTCTCTCTCTCTCTCTCTCTCTCTCTCTCTGACGCTGAACTTTAATTCTAATAAGCCACAGCCGACTAATATGACGCGCTATCAGCTTGTCCCTCCTGCTGTTTGTTGCTACACAGGGATTGCTGCCGCCAAAGTAGCACTGGGAAAAGGGTTCGTCTCAAGGTCATGTCAGGTAATGTTTTGAGAAGTCCAACTCCCTGTGACAAATTATGTTAATTTGATGCCCTGAATTTGAAAGTGCGTAAATATAAAGACTGATATGCATCTAAAACTTGCCAAAAGACTGAGCTTCCCGTTACGGTACCTATGGAGAGACAGTCTATTAATGTGTTAGTGCGGTGCTTCTCTGAGAGGTTGTTGTGGAGAAGTGAGTCTTACTAGTGAGCCAGATGATGTGTTAGATCATTCCCATACTGACGAATGCTGCCTCTTTGAAGGACATCTTGTTTTTTCAGAGTGAGTGTTGAAGACAAAGAAAACATCTCTTGTTACGTAGTGGTTGTGGTGGAAGTGACCTATACACATTGTGAGCTTCTGGGCATGCAATGTTAGGTAATTCCCGAGCGCTGCCTCCTCAGGTCACATCTTTCTCTTTGAAGTTAGGTGTTGAAGACAGAAGCAGCGTATCAATTTGTACTGTACTTCCCTAGGGGGAGGTTGTGGTGGAAGTGACCTGTACTTGTGAGTTTGGGAATGAAGTCCTAGATAATTCCCGAGCACTTCTTCCTCACATCACATTCTGTTCCTTGAAGGTGAGTGTTGAGCGGCATCGGTAGCGCCATGTCGATGGGTCACTTAAAGATTCATTAAGACGAGGAAAGACGACTCTTGGCGAGGCATAAGGCAGTCTGTTCACGTAATGTGTGGTGAGCCTTGACATGGCGCGCAGCTTCCGGGAGTGTGTTGCGTAAGCAAAATAATCTTTCTTTCCTTTGGGCCACTTCAAGTTTATGTGGGATTTCTGTATGAAAATAAGGGGGTAAATGTTACTTTTGAAAATGCACACTCTAAACTGCCTTTTATTGTTTTAATTATTATTATTATTATTATTATTATTATTATTAATTTAATTTTCAAGTAGGGAAGCAAGAATAGTTTTATTTGTGATGTTTCAAACATTTTTTTTTTGTACTGTGCAGGCTGTCGTTTTCCGAATGTTTTGATGTTCCTAATTTTCCACGTCTCTCTCTCTCTCTCTCTCTCTCTCTCTCTCTCTCTCTCTCTCTCTCTCTCTCTCTCTCTCTCTCTCTCTCTCTCTCTGCCATAGTATCACATGTATCAGAAACTCTAAGGGATATTTGATCTATCCTCCTCTTCCTTTCCCTTTGTTAAATTTGAGCCGAATACTGCTGCCGTCCTCCTGCCCTGCTCCTCGAACACGCCTCTCCTTCCTACTCTTGTTTCAGATCACCACGTCGCCATACTTCCTTGACTTGTCACGTCTCACTACTTCACGTCAGATACTCGTACTCTCTCTCTCTCTCTCTCTCTCTCTCTCTCTCTCTTTGGTATCCACTGTGAAATTTTACTAATGTCCCCCCCTTTCCTCGTTTTCAATTGACTGGTCTTTTACTATGAGAACAATGTAAGTTAATTATTTCGGTTACTGTGTGTGTGCGTGTGTGTGTGTGTGTGTGTGTGTGTTTATTACGGGATGTATAGGTACGTATGCTTTACTAAAACAAAATAATGATTGTTTGATGCATTGTTGTTGCGTGTGTGAATTGTGTGTGTGTGTGTGTGTGTGTGTGTGTATGTGTGTTTATATGCACATTTATGGAAGGTCTGGAAGATTTTATTTATTCTGAATGCCCTGTTTCTGTGTGTGTGTGTGGGTGGGGAGGGCAATACATAAAAAGAGTACAACTGCCCGATGATTTTTTTGATGTCCCTCTTTTAACGTGGAATTGGACTATTGAATGGTATGCTTGTCAGGTATTTATAATTTTCAGGTATTTATGGTTCCCTATACACCACGTGCAGCTGTGAACCTTAGCTATGAGTAGCTTAGGCGTCTTTTGTAACAGAGCGAGAGTAGATTATTCCTGTTTCCCTCTAACTCCTTGCCAAGACAGCTGGTCTTTATCTTTATGTTCGTGTTCAACTTTAACCTGTGTATGGGGCAATACTGTACTTGAAACTCATTAGTTAGGCGTGGATAGAGCCGGTGACTTAGGGATAGCTGCACAAGTCTCTTTATTTTGTAGTCTGGCATACTTGTCGTAGTTAAATTTGTATCTAAAGGAGCAAGACAACATGGAGGTACAGTCGCAGTCATAAGTTGTGTCCTGCTTCGTCGCCATGATGAATCGTAATCAACTCAGGTTTCTCCCCCCTCGACGGCACCTCGCACTCCTCTCCTCACGAAACACCGTTGCTCAAACCTTCGCATCTCTGAGCTGGTTACGATTTATAATGTCGGCAAAGCAGAACACAATTTATGACCGCGACAGTACATATCCCTTCGTCGTGCAGTCAGTATTAGATGAAGACTCCATGTTCTTGCCGTCAACTCTTCCAGATCAAAATCAGTTTCTTTGTTAACCTATACTCTTCATTGAACTTTACGCTAACAACTATTTCCCTCTTCCCTCCCCCATCTCTCTCTCTCTCTCTCTCTCTCTCTCTCTCTCTCTCTCTCTCTCTCTCTCTCTCTCTCTCTCTCTCTCTCTCTCTCTCTCGTGTAGCTTCCTTTCCTCCTCCTTTCATTCAATACACTTCCCTTCTTAGATCTCATATATTGCCAGTCTTTCCATCCCTGGCGTCTTTATCCTTCCAGCATCACTTTGTAAATCCTCTTCTTCGTTCTCTCTCTCTCCCTTTCAGTCATCTTCATTTCCTGCCATCCACCACCCCTCTTGCTACTCCTTTCTCAGTCTTCACGCTCGACTGCCCACACAAGCCCCGATTCTCCTTCCCAGGTTTATTTGTACTACTCATATCACTCGTATATGTTATGTTATATTATTGTCTCGTAGATGAGTTGCGATTTCGTAGTGTTGTTCATAGGCGGGAAAGTTGTTGTATCCTGACCTTGTTGTCTAGTTGTGGTCAGAAGTCAAGTATAATACCACATTTATTTCTATTGTTTATAAAGATGTTTTCATTCCTAAGTCTAAGTCGACAAATTGTCATATGTTGTAAGATTGTTGAAGGAAAAGGAATTTTTATTTTTTTATTTTTAGAATTTTTTTTTTTTTTTTTCATTGAAGAAAAAGGCTCATGAAGTTTCTCACAACCATGATCAACAATAATTGAGTCAGCAGTATTTGTTCAGTGCTCTGGCCACCCTCCAAAACCACGTGCGTATTTCTTGCAACGCGAGAAACAAAACTACGAACTCATTACTTACAAACAATACTTTAGTGATAAAGAACACGAGTAGCCAAAGGATGAGTCTGGATCTCTCTCGTACATCTATTCTTATCCTTCGTTTCTCATCTTACGATTGATCAACATGAGTCATTATTATCACTAATTATTTCCCGTTCACTCAACTTCGCAGAATTTTCATTTATTAATTTCTACAGGATCTCTTCATCACGATTCTCTATCTCAGACAGGGGTTTATGTTATTTATATACTACCAGGTGTTCTTATTAACACGCCTGTTCTTTGTCCCTCCCCTGTTTCTTTTTCAAGCTCCCCTCCTCCTCCATCTCAGCGGCCTTTTCTTGCTTTTCCTTCCGCATTACCACTCTTGGCATTCTTCCCCTCCCCTTGGCAGCCGCAGTAGCATCGCCGGCAGGGCTCTCTCTCTCTCTCTCTCTCTCTCTCTCTCTCTCTCTCTCTCTCTCTCTCTCTCTCTCTCTCTCTCTCTCTCTCTCTCTCACACTGGAGCCTCCTTCCCGTCACACTCACACTCATCAACATGTTTACGTCTTACGCTTCATTTCTTCCTCTGTCCTCTTCCATCCTGTTTTTTTTTCTCTACCCCTCTTTTTTTATTATCGTCCTCTCTCCCTCCTCCCTCCCTCTCTCTTTCTGTCTCTCTTTCTCACTGCCAGCTCTTCTCATTTCTACTCAAGCTGCAGTATTGTGCGTAACGTCCAGAAAATGAGTCCTCTCTGAGTGAGCGTGTGGTGAAGGCCCCATAGTAAGAGGACATGTCTTGCAATTTAGTGCCTTTTTGCTGTCTATGTTTCCTCTACTGTCAGTACCACAGTTGTAGGAATTATTGCTGCTGCTTCTACTACTACTACTACTACTACTACTACTACTACTACTACTACTACTACTACTACTACTACTACTACTACTACAAATACTGCTCTTTCTTCAGCTTCCGTTTCATATAAATATCAACATAAATACTGACTATTTGTTATTACTATTTCTTTTGTATTCGAGATGTTAGTTACGACTCCATATAACCTCGTTAAGGGGAAGCAAATGTATGGTGTGTTTGTATTTGCATCCGCTCTCCTCTTCGCCTTCACTGTGCTCTCTCTCTCTCTCTCTCTCTCTCTCTCTCTCTCTCTCTCTCTCTCTCTCTCTCTCTCTCTCACCCTCACATTTCTTACGTCTTTTTCCCCACTGACTTCCTTTCCTTTTTTTTTTTTTCTTTTGTGCACTGTACTACTTACTTCCTGGTGTTATCTCCCCCACGCACCTTGTGTTATTATTCCTCAGTTTTAATTAATCTCTTTTCGTCTCTCTTGCCTCTGAGTCTTATTAAGTCTTCCTCGTCTCTTTCTCACGACTCGAGTCAACATAATCCCACTGTTCATATAAAAGAAAAAAAAATAGTTAACTATTTGAACTGCTCACCTGCACAATAGTAACAGGTATCGTGGTCATCAAGTGAAGTACTATGCAAGGAATTGTAAAAAGGATGGAAGAAAGGGGAAAGAAAATTATTATGTGGAAAGTTTCTCCTCAAAAGTCCTTGATTGTAATTTCATCTTAATTTAACTTTCTGTTGGAATTGAAAACACGAATCGCATACAGGTACGAGTGATCTTGCATTGGAGAGAGAGAGAGAGAGAGAGAGAGAGAGAGAGAGAGAGAGAGAGAGAGAGAGAGAGAGAGAGAGAGAGAGAGAGAGAGAGGGGGTGAAACTTGGAGCTCCACCTTAGCAGTATAAATATAAATGATGTAGGTGGTTCCTGAAACTCTAATTTTCTTCTCTACACCAAATAACTATAATGATATTGAAACGCAAGGGAGTCTCATACTTCACTCCGATATTAATAATGACAGTGATACAATGTTTTTCTGTAAACAAACTTCCAAGAAAAAATAATTTACCGTAATATATCCATCGTGGAATAATATTGCATTGTGAATTATATACTCCCATCTTGTGATTTAATGTAATATTCTAGAAGGTAACAAGCTCCTGTGATATATTAATTATATCAGCACAGAAGTATGAAACTCACCATGGAAATTGAAAACTACGGAATAATCCATCTTCAGCTCCCAATACGTATTTTCATTTCCTTTATGGTACTCCTGCCTCTGTTTGTTAATTCCTGGAAGGCGTAGAAATAAACTCCTACTTACTTAGAATAAAAAAAAAAAAAAAAATGGCATTCGAGTGTCCTTCGTTAAAAATAATCCCAATCTACATACACTAAAGATTTCATACATTGCATCAGATTGTGTGTGTTGGTCAAGGACTCTCTTTCTTTCAGCCTTTCATGTCATGTTTCACTGCCTTAACCGTATCATCAGTCAATCTAAGTCTTCCTCTCATCTACCACCTGCCTTATCTATCTCGCCTCAACCCTTCCTTCTTTTCCTCTCCACCCACTTCACCTACTTCCTTTTTTTTTTTTTCGCTTCTTCCTGGCTTGCTACTCTACTTTGTTTTCTATCTTTCTTCATCTCGATCTCGTTCTTCTCCTCCACATCATCATCATTGGTCTCTTCTTCTTCTTCAGTGATATTCTGTTTTGTCGTGTTTTCATATTTCTTTTTTTTTGTCACTCGTATTTACTTTTTATCTCCTCCTCCTTCTCCTCCTCCTCATCTTGTTGTCTTGCACTTGCCTTTCTTTATTTATTTTACATCTCATCACCACCTGTCGTTTGCTTCCTTTGATCACTTTACTCATTTCTAGTTTCCATGGTCTTGTTCCCTTTCCTGTGCATGTTTCTTATTTTTCCTATCACACCCCTTGTAATTACCAGTACTTACACGTGCCTTCATTGCCCTCCTCTGTTTCCTTCGCTACTCTCGGTTTCTTTCTCTCTTCCTTCATTCCCTTCCCCCTTTTTCATTGCAAACATCATATCGATACATAAAAGGCACTTCATTGTATTCTTCTTGTGACATTACACTCACCTTACTCATTAACTTCCATTGGTATGTCTTTTCTTTCCTCTCTAGCTCTTTAGTCATCTCCTTCTCTCTTTTTATCCTAAGCTTAATATATTCATTATATCATCGATGCGTCAACAACCCTCCCTGCTACATCTTATAGTAAATTGTTGTGGCATCTCATTCATCAACCCATTCATTCTTAATTAGGTTCTCTTTTCTTCTCCCCCCTCTCTCTCTCTCTCTCTCTCTCTCTCTCTCTCTCTCTCTCTCTCTCTCTCTCTCTCTCTCTCTCTCTCTCTCTCTCTCTCTCTCTCTCTCTCTCTCTCTCTCTCCCCTCATCTACTTCCTTTTTCATCTCAATCATAATTTCATAGATGCTTAAAAAGTTTTGTCAGTCATGTTTTATGGTTTCTTCTTGTGGCATCTCATTCACCTGACTCATTCATTCTTAATTGGGTTGTCTTTTCTTCTCTCTCTCTTTCTCACTTTCTTTTTCTTCTCCTCCCGGTTTCCATATCAAACATAATATCATCGATGCTTCAACAGTATTCCGTGGTATATTCCTTCTTGAGACACCTCATTTACCTAACTCATTAAATCATTATTGAATCGTCTTGCTCTCCCTTGAGTCCCTTGAGTCGGGACAAGAGTTACCTATTCATGTACTGTTTGTTTGGGACTTGCTGGGGACCTTGAGCAGGCTTGGCAAGGAGCCCAGATGTTGCTGATTGGGAGTTTGACTGATTGACGAATTAGTGTTGATTGGCTAGCGTACGATTTGATTACTTATGAGGGGAGTTGTTGTTGAAGAGAGTTATTGTGAGACTAACTTGACTGGTTGGGAGTTTTGGTCGTTGATACTGACAGCTGACTGGGAGAAGTGACTGCTTCTTTATATGAAATGCATACCGATGTCCACTCATCCTCCTTATCCAGATATGTATTCAATCTTCATAAATTCTCCATTCACTAGGCGCCTATCATCGGGTTACTGCTTCTCTCCAGTCATCTACATGCACATATTCACGGGCAAGAAACATGCAACATACACTCAAAATACTCAGCCATGCAAAGTTGTCACCTCCCATTCATCAGCTGAATCTTACACACTTTTCAAACGAGCCCATTATTCATCGACCATCGATGATTTGTATTTCGGTTCAAAATTAAATGACGTTTGAAAATTTCTGACCAAAATTTGAGGGCCGTGGCGCCGCACAGGGGGCGGCCTCGGGCCCAAAACAGAGACCGGGCAGCAGGTCTTTTTTTTTCTCTGCGGTCTCAAGCTTAAATAGTAGTTGTCCAGTTGCAGCGCCTCACACTAGGCAAGGGGTTGCCATAAAGAGCACCAGATGGTGCTAGGAATGGGGAGGGCCTTTAATTAAGGGGAGATGAGGGCTCCTTCCCTATAGATTCTGATGAATAGTGTACGGGTCCCTCACTTATGATGACATTGGGTTTAACAAATCGCCATGAACGAGGGTACGCTCTGCGCCATGCACCAGACACTGACAGTACAAGGGTCTTTTAAGGGAGAAAAGGGCTTACTTCATGACAGTGTTTTGGGAGTGGTGTGTGGTGGGTCATTGCTTATGGCGAGCCGTGTGAGGCGCTGCAAGGTTGCATCGTCACTGCCCCCCCACACCACCACGACTGGGATGGACCCTTAGGGGATAAAGGATTCGTCCTTCTACCTACGTAGGTAAGTATACTTGAATATCGTTTCGCTAACGCCCGTTTCACCATCGTCACCGACCACATCGCTGTCGAGGAAATTCGCATCATTATCGCGGAAACTCGCATCGCCATCTTGGAAACTTGCATCGCTATCTTGGAAACTCGCATTGCTATCGTGGAAATTCGCATCGCTAGCTTGGAAACTTGCATCGCTACCTTGTAAACTTGCATCGCTTTCTTATAAACTCGCATTGCTATCATGGAAACTCACATCGTTATCGTGGAAACTCGCATCGCTAAAGTGAAAACTCTCATTGCTATTTGGAAACTGGCATCACTATAGTGGAAACTCGCATCGCTATCGTTAAAACTCGCATCGCTATTGTGAAAACTCATCGTTATCGTGGAAATTCGTATCGTTCTAGACGCCAGCTGCATCTTTAGGGTCAAAACTCGCATCATTATTGTGGAAACCTGCACCGATTTCATGAAGATTCTTTTCGTTGTTGTGGAATCCTGAATGGTTACAGTGGAAATTCCTTTTCGTTATCGTAGAAAAATTGTTTCGTCTTAAAAAATCCGAATCTTTCATCGTTCGTTTCTTTATTGCAATATCAAATTTTGTATCGTGAAATTACTTAATATTATTAACTCAGGCTTTATATACATAAATACTATATGAAAATAAATCCAGCAATGTATGTCCTCTATGATGAAAAGTCCAATACTTGTTTTACCATGTATCGTATAATTATGTGGTATTAAGTACATACTTTTCCACCTCAGTGTAAAAATGGCGTGAAAATTATTTAGAATTTCATATGCTGTTTGAAAGACGAGTTGAGATAATTTTTTATCGGCGCTGAGCTTGAAATGTAATTGTAATATTTCTAATTCAGGTGTTGTTACTGCCGCTGCCTCTCAGTACGTTTCGTTGCTTCTTTGTTTCATAATTGTTCATAGATTTAGTACTCAACTTGATAAATGTTTACCGGCCAGTGTGTGTCCAGCTCTCCTCTCCTGGCCACAGCTTAATTTAGCCTGAACAAATCCTTAATGATTTTTGGGTCGTTGTTTCGGACAGTCGCCTTCATTAGGCCAGGTCGTACACATCGTTCTCTGTTGATGTGTACGACGTTATTAAGTTTGATCTGTTTTGCCCACGTCAGAAGTTAAACTGTGTTTTTCTTATGTATGACTTAATGGAAACGTCTGAAAGAGTTATTATTCTTTTATAATGCACACCGCTATCATCATCGCTATCAGCATTATTGCCACCATCTTTACATTCTTTAGATATTTCTGCTGCCAAATACAGAAAAACCTGTTCATGTAGTTCCCTTTACTGGCGTCCTCCATCGTTCTGCCACACTCTCAGCCTTGCTTTGCTGCTCCATCATTCGTAAGACTGTTCTGCCTCTGCCGAGGCAACAACAACAACGTTGAATATGATTATATTCACTTTCTTCTCCCTATTTTCCTCTATTATAGATGTACATTTTTTTTTTTTTGTGTGTGATACAGTATATTTTTTTTAAGGAACCATGATTGACATGTCCTTCTTTACATTCATTCTTTACACCTTTGTAATATATGAATATCAGGTAGATGGTCCTATAAGAACATAAGAACAAATTAGAAACTGCACGAGCAATATTATAAAATATAAGGGAAGCTGCAAGAAGCCAATAGGTCTGCATATGGCCACTCCTTGTATAAAACATACATTCACACGTCCACCTATTATCCTTCTCCATAAATACATCTAACCTTGCTTGAGGCAGTAAAGTCAGTGGTCAGTAACTCACGACTCACAAAATTCACTTATTACTCTGGTGTTTGATGCGTCATGGGGTGAGATGAAAGAGAGATGGTGAGAGAGAGGGAGACAGAGATAGGAGGAGAGAGAGAGAGAGAGAGAGAGAGAGAGAGAGAGAGAGAGAGAGAGAGAGAGAGAGAGAGAGAGAGAGAGAGAGGGTGGGAAAGGGGGAAAGACGCGGAGTAGGAAAGATAGAAATGCTGCCAATACCGGTCCTTACACAAGAAAAATTGAAAATATCGATTTACTCTTATCCCCTCGCGTTTACAGAGCACACACACACACACACACACACACACACACACACACACAAAAACACACACACACACACGGAGCAAACATCAAGTAAGCACCCACATGGACAAGGCGGAAAAAAAGATCCTTCATCTGAAACACCAGCCAAAATTTTGCACGGGAGCCACAAAGTGAAGATATAGACGAGTTTGGGAAGGACTGAGAGGAGAGAAGACCAGAAGGAAGAGGAACAGGAGGAGAAGGTGGAGGAGGAGGAAGCCTTTTCTTTATCCAGCATCTTTTATAAAAGTTTCAAGGAAGAGGACCCGGCTGACCGTTCGCGTGGGAGTTATGTGGCAGCGACAGTATGAGGCAGTTATTATGGAGTTAAGGGCGGCGGGTGTTATGAGACAGGCAAGGGACAGCTATGAGGCGACCACGGCAACTTACGAGACGCAGATATTTAGCACTGATGGAAGCTGGATGGATCGCTACTAGCAGTTTTTGCGAGAATACTTTCATTTTCTTGTCTTATCTAGTTTACTGTTTGCACTGCGCCTATCTCTAATACCATCAGCATTTTTTTAGTTTTCTTGTGTACTGTTATTTTTTTCAGATGGTCTTTAATTAAGCCCTTCACTGCTATGGTCGTCTCTTGTTTTTTTATTCTCTTATCTAGTTTATTGTTTGCACCGCGTTTTATCTCTAATACCATAATTTTCTAGTTTTCCTGGGTACTGTTATTTTTTTCTGATGATCTTTAATCAAGCCTTTCACTGCTATGATCGTCTTCAGTTGACATTTAGATCACTGTAATAAATCGCTTGCGTGAATATACATAAGGAAGATGAATATGAGGTTAATTTAATCGGTGCTAAGCTACAGGACTACGAGTTTAAGAGACTTTAGTACAAAAAATTATTCTCCTAAGAGTTGTAGATGATTCTGGGAAGATTAACGAGCAGGGAAAGGGTGAATTATGTAGATTTGCCTTTATTTCTTTGTCTGAAAATGTATCTCTTTTATTTCTCCTTTTCTTGAGTGTGATATAAAGTTCTTTTTTTTTTTTATGATCGGTGCTCGTGTCCCTGTGTGCATGTGTGTGTGTGTGCGTGTGTGCGTTCTCCATTTCTCGCTTTACAAATCAAAATCAGTCAGTCTCGTTTCGTCCACCGATGTTTTTCTATTTTCCTTTTCCTCCTTTTCTCTCTTCAGTTTCACGACCGCTTTTACCGAGACTTGTAAGACATTCCCCTCTTTCCCCTTCCCCTCAGAAATGCATATAGGGGACTTAGAGGCACTTTTATTACCAGGGAGTGAGGAGAGGAGGAGGAGGAGGAGGAGGAGGAGTTGGAGGAGGAGGAGGAGGAGGAGGAGGGGGAGCAAGAAGACGAGGAGGAGGAGGAGGTAGAGATGGCTGTGCTGGTGATAGTGGAAGGGAAAGATAAAAAAAAAAAGGTGGAAAAATTAGATGGAGAAAGAAGAGGAGGCGAACCGGGAAGAGAAAAAGGAGAGGGAAGTAAAAGAAGACAACCAGAGATTAAAAAGGAAGAAGGGTGAGAGGAGAATTTCCCAGAGGGTTGGTATCGTTTTAAAATATCACGATACATAAGATTATAAAGGGAAAAAAGTGACTAGTGACGCATTGCATGGATCGTAATAAACCAAATATAATCAAGCTGTTTAAAAAGAAATCCTGAGAGATGGAAAGAATAAAAACAAAGGATAATGAGAAAATAAGTTAAATTGAATTATAAAGTAAGAGAACAAAGCAGCATAAAGTTATAAAAAAAGTTATATTAATTTGAAGGAAATGAATAGATGAATGAATGAATGAATTATACAATGCTCTCTCGTCTTTCAATAGCCTCTGCTACCCTTTATTATTGAATGGATGGATTGGCAAAGCTGATAAAGTAAAAGGAAGGACTGAAGGCACTCAGACTTAACAGAGTGGGTAATGTCAGGAAAGGGAAGGCGAGGAGGCCAAATACTCACACATACACACTCCAAATTTCATCAGCTTCAGCAGGCCAAAGCTACCAGTTGTCCTGTCTCCCAAACCTTCCATCTGTTCTGGCCTCCGTCTCCTTCATTCCCCTACCTGGAAAAGAAGAAGAAGAAAAAAAAAACAGGCACTCCTCCAGGCCACAGTACCCTTCTCCTCCACTCTTCCTCCTTCCCCTTGCACGATTCCTGCCCTCACACACATCCTCTCTTCTCTCTCCTCCCTCTCCTTCACCAGCCCCACCACACCTCAGGTAATTTAGGTGACCGGATTTCAGAATTTGTGGTACGGAGCGGCTGGTGACTTTGGGTTGTAGTGGTTTGGCTTAGAGGGTTGGAAGATTGGAGGGTTGGAGGGTTGGATGGCGACTGTGCTGGGTAATCAGATTTTGTTTTTGTGGAAGTGACTTTACATGCAAATTAATTAGCATGATTCGTCCCCCTAAGATAAGTGTGCATTAGTGAGTTAGTCGTGGGGAATTGTTGTAGTGGAAGTGACAGTATGTTTTTTGCGTTAATATGTGGGATTTGATGGAATCTGATGACGAGACGAATAGAAATCTCTCTCTCTCTCTCTCTCTCTCTCTCTCTCTCTCTCTCTCTCTCTCTCTCTCTCTCTCTCTACACTTCTTTATACTTAATCATTACATCCTTCTCCTAAACTTCTTGCATTCAACTCTTACTTAAATAATTGTCATAACTGTTTGTTTTTTCTTCTTTTTTTTTCACAACCGATCTCAACATTAAACTCCTGCTCTCCGTCCATTTATCTATAATCTCCCCTCCCAACACCTAGCAACACCCAACAGGTTATCAGACCTTGTCCCCTTCAACTCTCTCGTCCTCCGCTCATCTTGGTATAAGCTTCAATTTCACCAGACCCATATATCCATCCGCTTGTCTATTCGTACGTCAGTCTATCTCGCGTCTTCCTTCCATCCAGCAGACCTGTCCCCCCACGCCGCGCCGCCCATCTGTCACCCTTCGCGCGCCGCCCCACACACCCCGCCGCCCGCTCAGGTCAACGTGGTGGTGGCGCTTGTGTCTGCGTGTGCCCTCAAGGTGAACATCCAGCTGTCACTTGTCTGATGGCCGCAGTGGTAGTGGTAGTTTAATGGTAGTAGTGGTAGTAGTAGTAGTAGTAGTAGTAGTAGTAGTAGTAGTAGTAGTAGTAGTAAGACATAAGTTCAAGCACACACGAACTTCTATAAACAACGTACACATTCGCATATACACATACACACATACACATACACATACAAACACAAACACTCGTACTCGTATTGTTGGCTTTTTTGTAAGAATTTCATATGAAGACGATGAAGAAAATATAAGACTGGAAGGAGAAGGAGGAGCAGGACGAGGAGGAGGAGGAGGAGTAAAGGGAAAAGCTTCTTGTAGTACTTTATATTACCATTATGTCCATCACACTTTACGTTTTCTTCTTTCATCTTGTTTTATCCGCGTGCTTGGCTTCTCTTCTTTGCAGGTGGAGAGCGGGAGGGAGGGAGGGATGATGATGAGTGAGTGTGTGTGTGTGTGTGTGTGTGTGTGTGTGTGTGTGTGTGTGTGTGTGTGTAGTCATGGTCATAAATAGATTAATCTTGTGTCCCCACTTTATTATTGTCTTTAAGTTAATGCCTTCCCTCAATCTCAAGTTCTCTGGTATACTAACAGTCTCTACAAAACCTGAGACCTTCACGTTCCCAGCAGCTCAGAATATAACAAAAAAATAAATAAAAAATTCAATACCCTAAACCACAGTAGAAGTGAGAATAACACGTTACTCGATCCCAAACCACGAATTTACCATAAGCATAGAGACACATGAGATGAGTCCTTACTACCACTGGTGCACTCCGCGTAGGTGCATCACAGCGAGGCGGCAAAGGGATGCAGCGGGACTCCCTTAACATATTGATTATAAACGAGAATCTGCGCTGAACGAGGCCATGCATCGTTTGGGTCTTCAGTAATTAAAACCGACAACATTTCGCGTTGTATAAACAGCGTAGCTCATCAGGGATAAAAGTGGACCATATGAACAGCCCTTGGTGAGGCGTGCACGGCTGCAGGGGCGCCTCGTGTGTGCCCGTAGTGAATAGGCGGAGCTGAAGGGCGTAGAGACGCAGGGGGAAGTGAGAAGGAATAATTTATTGCAACAGATGAAGATGAATAGCTTGTCCACCGAGGTGAAATTAAGACATATTGTTGTGCCTCAGTAGAAAGGGAGAGAAAAATAACCAGATTTCAGGCGCTGAGAGGGAGAGAGAGAGAGAGAGAGAGAGAGAGAGAGAGAGAGAGAGAGAGAGAGAGAGAGAGAGAGAGAGAGAGAGAGTGCATTTAAATCTGTCAAATTACTGTAGAAAATGTAACTATCTTATTTTTCCTCCCCCTAAGAGGGAAAAAAAAAATATCGTTCATGTAATGTATTTTCTGCCAAGAGTGTGATAAATGTTATAACATTATTTACCAGGGGAAAGAAACTCAGCCATTACTTCCACAAATAGAACACTTATACTCAACTGGTTTATATATAACAGTATATTAATTTAATAAATGAACTGCGTATAGTTGTGTGTGTGTGTGTGTGTGTGTGTGTGTGTGTGTGTGTGTGTGTGTGTGTGTGTGTGTGTGTGTGTGTGTGCGTGTGTGTGTGTGTGTTTGCCAGATTTCCTCGTAATTCCCTTTATCCAATATATTTTTTGTCACTAAATTTCCGAGATTTACGAACGGAGCCAATTTTCTGAGTGACCAACCCGCGCAGACCCTGGCTTGAGTGTCCGCGATAGGTGTTGGCGCGTCGTGAAGCACACCTTTATAATACCTGGGCTTCGGTATCTTTCACAGAGAATATATCACTGAAAAAACACGAAAATACCCCAAAAGTCTAAACATGACATCAATAACAGAATAAAAAATCACGCATATTCACCTCATTTTCACTTCTGATATCACTGGTGAGGATGAAGTTTCGCCAAAAGAAAACGGAAAGACTGAATTTATGCAAGTCTCCCGCAGCGGCACAAGCCTGCACACAAACCCATCAGGCAAAACGCACCGTAAGCTGTAATGAAGGAGCGCACCATCAGGTTCCCTTCAGCACCATCACCTTTCTCAGACGCGTGAGTGGAAACCGGGGGATTGGGGGGGGACATCCCTAACCTCTGCCCTCCTCCTCTCCTCCTCCTCTATCCAGCCTGCTGCCGTGCTGGTAATCTGGATGGGGGCGATTTCACTTTAATTGTGGCTGTGGAGGATCGCGGACTGAAGCCACATTCGATATTGCCTCACTGAATAGGCATTGAAGGCATCTTGAGGAGAGGCTGCCAGGAAGGGGGCCCACCGCCAGCCTCGCGCCGCGCCGCTTTATTGCCCACCTACGAGGTAATCATCCCGCGGAAAGTGAACGCAACTACACAGCGGACTATGCGGAAATTAGGCGTCCGTTTCCAGTAAATGTGTGTGTGTGTGTGTGTGTGTGTGTGTGTGTGTGTGTGTGTGTGTGTGTGTGTGTGTGTGTGTGTGGCTGTTTGTGTGTGTGCGATGAATGGGTGTGTGTGTGTGTGTGTGTGTGTGTGTGTGTATGTGTGTGTGTGGGGTGGCATCTGGGTCGGTGGGTTAATGTGCATGTGTCTGTGTGCTGGTGTGTAGGTGCATGAGTGTATGGGTTTGGGTATGTGTGTGCAGGAGGAGTACGGGTATATAGGCACGTATTCAATCCTTTGTTGTCTTGAGTATTACAATTAGCAGCCAGGCAGTGTGCGAGATGATAGAAGGTACTAATTGTCATACCTGCAGATGGAAGATGGATTGGAAGACGATAGGTAATGAATCAATCTTGCACGTGTCTGCTCAGAGCGCAATTGAAATGTTGGAAAAATGTGAATTCAACCAGCAGATATAAATGTATGTATCAGATGCACAAGTGAAAGGCAGAGGCGGGTGAGGGGCATAAATCGCTTGAAAATGATAGCGAATATGAATTTATGCCACAATCTTTTTCACCCAATCCCGGAGGCTCCATTACCGGCGTGGAACCCTTGGCAAGACCTAGAGAGAGAGAGAGAGAGAGAGAGAGAGAGAGAGAGAGAGAGAGAGAGAGAGAGAGAGAGAGAGAGAGAGAGAGAGAGAGAGAGAGAGAGACGACTGGAAATTATATGGAATGATTGATAGCACAGCAAGTAAAAATATAAATAAAAGGAGACACGCCAGACCCAAGCCGTTGGAAGCCGTCCAGGAAGTAATGACTGTAGTGACTTTCTGAATCAGATGCACTATTGTACTCTGGAGTATGTTTGATTTATTAAGATTATTGGTAGGAGAATAGGAGAAAAGTACTTAGTAAAAACACAACACAAATATTTAGGATTGAATTTTTGACTAAACATTTATCCATCCATAATGTGTAGCCAGTGACATGTATCAGGACTACAGAATATGAAGGACAGCAAGAATATATTTGTGACGAGGAGATTCAATATGGAGTGGAAATGCGGCTTGGCTTCACAATGAATATTAACTTGAGGAATCTCTGAGCGCACTGAGGTGCTTTATTGGATTTGTTCTTGAGAAGTAATGAGACAAAGAAAGAAGTATGTAAACCCTGAAAGATGAAAGCATGGACATAAGCTGATCAGAAATAAGCAGACACGGGAGCGCAGGCACACAGTACACGCGAGAAATGCTAGACAAACATGGAAGTAAGACACAGGCAACAAACAGCCAGCAAAGACAAACACGCGGGTCTTGAGAAACAGAAACACACACACACACACACACACACACACACACACACACACACACACATTATGTACTCCACAACGTCGACATTCCCACATCTTCCTTTACCCTGAACTTATGCTTCTGACACGAAATTCTCACTTTTCCATGTACTTCCAGCATGAGCGACTTAGTTCTGCAATTGCTCCCTGTCACACATCACTGCTGCGCCATCAGTCCAGCCACACTGACCACTAGTATGCTTCAGTACAAGGTAAGAACATCATTTCTTTATGTACGAGGAAATCTGGCCAAGGACAACACAGACCGGTGAAGAATAAAAGAAAAAAAAAACCCTTAAGGTGTGTCCCTAATGAAGACAGTTCGAAAAATGGGTATCTAAGTAATTATCAAGGATATAACATCAAACCTTTATTCACCTGCAGTCTTCGTGTTCCTCATTAGGTGCAGAATGGAACGAGTAGCCTTTTGAGTCCGTCCCCAAAACTCACCTTAGTGAAATTTGAATCCCGACTCCCCTAATTTTCTGGGCTTAATTACCTCCAGCTTGTTTTTCCGCATTGTCCTCGTGCCAGGAGTGTTTTTTCCGCACTGGCGTGAGGGATTCACCTGACTGTGTAACATACTTTTCAATGCGCTCATCTGACAGTGTGTGTGTGTGTGTGTGCGTGTGTGCGTGTGTGTATGAGTAACTCTCTCTCTCTCTCTCTCTCTCTCTCTCTCTCTCTCTCTCTCTCTCTCTCTCTCTCTCTCTCTCTCTCTCTCTCTCTCTCGGCAGGTTATTGATGGAGTTAGCTTTAGAAACCGTAATTTTGGAACAACATGTTGCAAAGATCGGCAGTATATTGGAAAGAGAGGATGCACTTGATGTCTTTAGTTGAGCATTACGTAAGATACTAACAGCCACTGAGTGTCTACATTTTTTGCATAAGTCGTAAGTGAAGCATTAAGCCTTTGACTAGTGACGGCACATGTACATGATTATATCTGCAGCAACCCTACGCAAGTTTACTCAAAAATAAATAAATAAATAAATAAGCTACAGGTACTGAGAAGCTTTACTAGATATTCGATGACGCATTTTGCTGTGAATGTAGACTTTCAAAACCCTCATCTAAACTTACACATGGCTATAACATCAAGCTGAGAAAAAGCTGTGGCAGTTGTAGAGTTAAGAGATTAACTCTACAACTGCCGAAAAAAAAAAAAAATAACTGGACTTAATTACTTAGTGTATATTGTCTTGTATTCTTATATGTAAGAAGGGTTCTGGCTAAGAGTTACAAGAAGATAGTAAAAAATAATAAAAAAATAATAAAATGCCCTTTGAAGATGCCAGTTCCATAAAAGAATTGTCCAAAAAAATAATATCCAAAATTAGAAGAAGCGTCTGGACGTCCAAGGTTGCAATATATTAATCAAGAAGGAGAAGAAGAAAAAGTAGAAGAAGTAAACAACAACAACAACAACAACAACGACATTAATGCCATACTTCCAAAAAGAAATGTAAGAAAGAAAACGAAGGACGGAGCGGCTGAAAGAAACGAAGCCTCCCAGCGAGCCAGCTAGCCAGCCAGCCAACCAGTCAGCTGCCAGCCAGCCAGTCAGCCTCTCCAGAAGCAATGACTCTTAATTGACTAATTAACGGCTCAATCCCCACCTGGGGCACGAGTTTAACGAGCCACTTTTTAAACAAATTTAGGTGAGAGGCTCTGTATGCATGCAGGCAGGTGGGTGTTGTCCATTGTGGTGGTGGTGGTGGTAGTGACGGTTTGTTGTTGATGTTAATGATAGTAGTGTTGTTGTTGTATGTTTGTTTTGGTGGTGGTGGTGGTGGTGGTGTGTGTGAGAGAGAGAGAGAGAGAGACAGAGAGAGAGAGAGAGAGAGAATATATATATATATATATATATATATATATATATATATATATATATATATATATATATATATATATATATATATATATATATATATATATATATATATATATATATATATATATATATATATATATATATATATATATATATATATATATATATATATATATATATATATATATATATGGTTGTTTTGCTGTGAAAATTATAATATTGATGATAATGATAACGATACTAATAATTACAATAATACACTACTATTCACTCCCTCGGCCTAACTATACAAAAAAAAAAAAAAAATGCGATTAAAAATTTTCTTTCAAAATTTCGGAAGTTCAAATCAACACAACTCCCGCCATGCATACACTAAGTCCTGTATAAGTGCGCGCTCTCCCACTGGCCTGCGTCTTGGGAGCTCCTTCATTAAATCTGCCAGCGAGAGTGAAGAAAAAACGAGGCTCCGTCTTGTGGCGCTCATCCCTTTAGCCTCATCACACATCACTGCAATCAAACTTTTCTAGGGTTTATCGCTCAAAGTTAAATTGACTTCGCCACGAGACAATCATAAATTTAGCTGGTTTTGTTAGGCAGGGTGGCTGTGCTGGGTCTTGAATTTGTTTAAGCCGAGGCCATCAGCTGTCCTGCCCGTGTTGAGGAGCTGCTGGAAATTCCGCCTGCCTCTCAAGACCTCCCCCACAGCCCTTAACGGACGTAATGCTAATCTCGTTTATTCTGCATCCTCCTAACAAAGCTTACGTAAGGAACATTCAGAAGAGAGCTTATTAAGTGCTTGCTAGTAAGGAAGTCTTAATGAGGTGCTGATTGACTGGAGAGAGATAAAGAGCTGCCAGTTGATCTACTTTTTGGCTTGGGGATGTAATGATCACTGAAATGTGTTACAGTGGCTAGACAAATAACATGATTAGGTTTTATCTTATTACGTTAAAACTGAACCATTCTCTGATGGAATGATTAAAGCTGTAGTTGTTAAATAGTGTTTTGGCTTCAAAACTGTACTAATGCGAATATCAGCAGACCTGAGACTGACATTTCGATGAAGTCTCTCTCTCTCTCTCTCTCTCTCTCTCTCTCTCTCTCTCTCTCTCTCTCTCTCTCTCTCTCTCTCTCTCTCTCATATCGATAGATACATAGATAGACAGATAGACACAAAGATAACAATTTCCCTGAAATCCAATAAAGTGATGAACCAGGGTCCGCTGTTTCGGTCCGAAGCAAATCTTGTTTCGGTCCGGATCTTTGGTGAGTGAATATGAAAAAAAAGTAGGCGGGAAGGAGACTAGCGAGGAGACAGACAGACATTCAGTTATTAAGTTACGGAGCGAAAAATGTGAGGCATGCGAATTTCCGAATGTCAGGAGTATAAAAGTATGAAAACCAGCAGTACATAATAGAAGACTCACGGCCTTTAAGCTCCTCCACGGTGGCAAGCGCGCCTGGCTGCGAATCCACGGGCCCGGGCTTGAACTCAGGGTCGGGTAATCAGGGCACAGTGAGACGAAAATGAGCACTAGGGTCACTGTAGCGTACGTCCCCACCATGCTTTCTGTTGACTTGTTCCATTTTCTTTACATTTCACAGAGTAGCTAAAAAATCACATCCCTGTTCCGTGTTATCACTGACTCTGGTGGCAGTGAATGATGGAAGAGAGGTGGAATAACGTGGTCTTCATAAAGCACTATTAAACAGCTCGTTCCTCCCTCTCTCCCTCTCTCCCCACCCAGCACATGAACCTTCAGCGTAATGTACGTATAAAAAGGCTTAGTGACTCGCACGAGCTTTGATGCCGGAGATAAAAGTGGCCGCAGCCTCGCACTGCTGAATATGACGGTGGACACCAAACAGGTCTCACTGAAAGCATGGCCGGCGTTTGGAAAAAAAAAAAAAGACAATATAGTTGGGCAAAAAGATGAAAAATCAAGCCAAATACAGAAAAAAACCTGGATATGGATTTATTACATCAATGGATTAATGAATTGTCAGATATACAGAAGAGTACAAGGAGAGACGATGCAAAAAAAGGTCAATATGGTTGGAAAAAGATAAAGCAAAACTCAAGCAAAAGAAAACAAAGTCTGGGTATAGGCCTATTTCATCAGTAGATTCATCAATTCTCAGATATATAAAGAGTAAGAGAGACGATGAAAAGGGGACAATATAGTAGATGGAGAAAACGATGAAGCAAAAACTTAACCTAATCAAACCTAACCTAACCTAACTAAGCCAAAGAAAATAAACATATGTCTGGATCTATTTCATCAGGGGATTAATGAATTGCCAGACAAATAAAGAATACAAGGAGAGACGAGGAGGAAAATGTGTGTCTCTATTTACTTACAGAGCGACGTGAAGGAGGGAGATCGCCCGGATGAGCACTGACGGGTCTGCCGCTGACAGCACCTATCCATACCACTCCGCTATGTGGCCCTCCCTGCCTCCACCATTATAAACACCGCGCCCTGGCTACCTACATCACCTTCAATGAATCTTGACAATTCCCCAATGTACGTGTGTTCTACCATATCCTACAACCCCATTACCACCAATATTCCTAGACCTCCATTAAACTCTGACCACCTCCATCATATCAAAATCTATTATCGAGCTTTATCACTATCACTGAACCCTTACCATTGCCCTGTGTACGTATGTTCTACCATATGCCACCACCCCCATTAACACCATTGCTTCTAGACTCCCACAACCCTATCCACTTCCATCACATCACGATCCTTTATCAACCTACATCACTATCACTGTTCCTTCATCGTTCCTACATGTATTCCATCATATCCTACCCACCTCTATCATCTACACCATCACCAGATTATCACATTCCTTTATCCGCCTCCATCACAAGATATCCTGACTTTCTTTATCTTTTTTCTTCCTTACTTTATTCATCTGCATCACCAACACCGTCACAGGACCATTACAATCCCGTACCCGCCTCCATGTCCATCACCAAATCCTTACTATCACTACTATCATACTCTATTCACCTTCATCACTATCAACATCTCCAAGCCTTCACCATTTCCTACGGCCCCTCTGCTCTATTTTTCACGCGTCCATCATCACAACTACTACTTCTGTCGTCACCACATCCTAAGCAGCAATCTATTTCTTCTAACCCGAGTGTTTCTGTCCACCCTGACATTCCCACAATCTTTACTGCACCGAATTTCTTCTTTCCCAATCCGTACTTTGTGATTTATCCTCAGTGCCTCTATTCTCGGCATCCCATCCCACCCTCTCTCTGTCTCCCTCCATTCCTTTTGTCCTGTTTCTTCATCTACGTGTTTGTGATTGAAGACGTATATCCTCCCCTCCCATTTCTCCCTCGTGCTTCACTCTCTCCTCTCCCCTTCCCACTCTTCCATTCTGTCTTTTTTTTTTTTTCTTTCACCTCAGAGCAGTTTCCGTCTTGGTTTTCTTTCATGTTACACTTCATTCTTTTAATTTCTATTGAGTCTCTTCTACTAATCCGCTTCTCTGCTTGCTAGATTATTCTTTTCCTCTGCTTCTTGTTAAGTGTTTGTTCCTTTTACTGCTCATAGTACAAAAACACTATGTATGTTTACCTTTCAAACACTGCAATTCTTCCTCTTCTCCTGCACACAGTCAGCCTTCCATTTTCATCAATCCACATTCATCCATTTAATTTTTCATCCCCATGTCATTAATTTCCCCACTGCGTGCCGTTGTTTAAACCCATTATTCATACCGTATTTTTTTTTTTTTTTTGGCACCCCACGTCCCATATTTTCCATCCTTGCCTTATATTTCCATCTACGTCAACTCCTCTCCCGGCCAGCAATTCACCTTTCACTTCTCCTTCATCTTCCTTTCCTTTTCCTGCTTCCCTCCTGAACCATTTCGCTGGTGCGCCTCTCGTTAGCCTCAGTCAGGACTCACACCCTCGTGCCGGCGCTAAACAAACAGAGGGAGCGATACCAGGTGTGATAGGCCGCCAGACTGATGTCATCTCACCTGTCCCCGTCACCACCTGCGTTAACTGGCTCTCAAATGCATCCAAATTACACCACTCTGCCTTATGGAAGCGAATAGGAAGGGTGGAGAGAGGGAGGGACCATTGGATGCATGGGAGAAGGAAGGAAGGGAGGGAGGGAGAGAGGTTAAGGTATGCAAAACCACTATTGTCATCTCTAACGTACGAGATAAAAAAGCGATGTGAAATATAACTGGCTCACTTTGTCTGTTATCACCATGGAGTTGGAGTTAATTGTTTATGCGAAACCCTATAGCGCTCTTCCCTCTCCTCGTTCCGCCATAACTCCCTCCCTTTATTCCCTCCCTTTTGTATCCCTCCCCCCATCAGTGTCACTCCTGCCCCATCAACAACCCTCGGCCGTCACATCCACGCCATCGCCTACAGTACCTCCCCGTCAACACCCCCTATGGTCTGCTCAGATTAACTTGATGGACACGCCTCGGACTCGCTCCAACCAGGGATCCTTGGGTAATTGTATCCTCGTCCGGATGATTACTGCGTATTTCGGGACAAGATACGGTGAGGGGCGTAGACGTAAACTAACCTGAGGCGCATCTTGAAAGGCAAAGCGTACTGTACAGACACACTATCCCTTTCAATATCGTGGTATTGAATTGCTTATATTTCTAGGTGTCATTATAGAATGTGAATGTGTTTAAGATTATACTTTTTCTTAATCAGTGGGTTGTGATTGGTCTAATTACTCTTCCAATACAATTATTCTAGTCTGCTTTATTACAAACAAGATCTTAAGGGTTAGTAATAAGGACAGGGCAAGAAATATTGAGCTCAGGCTTGATAAAGTTTAATTTATAAAAGAAGATAAGAATAAGATAAGATAAGAAAAAAAATAAGAAAAGATAAGAAGAAACTGGTTACCAAATAGATTAGTAGATGAATGAAATAACCTCATTAACCAGGTTGTTAGTGCCGAGTCATTAGGGAGCTTTGTAAGAAGATTAGACAAATTTATGGATGAGGATGTTCGGTTGGAAAAGGATAGTTATGTTTTATAAAAGGGACTGCCACATGTAGACCTCATGGCTTCTTGTAGCTTCTCATGTTTTCCAATGTTCTTATATTCTAACAAGTAATGGGTACTTTTATGAGCTTGGTCTATAGAAGTAAATGAGTTTGGGCGGGACTGGGAAAACTATAAGAAGAGTACAGTGCTGTAATGATCTCCAGGGCTGTAGAAACTTGAGGCAAAACGTAATTTGTTCATCTTCCGTCTCGTTGATATCTAAAACTTTAAAGCGATGATGAGCACAAGTGTCTTTCATTGTTGGCTCTCGTGTTGTTACTTGTAATGGCGAATGCACAAGTCTGTAGTTACTTATCTTCTTGACGACATTTTTGAAAGAAAGTCACACTATATATGTTGCCACTATGATAGAGTGCTTACGCGTGTGTGGTCAGCTATTGAACTAGACCGATCCACTCATCCACGAATGTAACTAATATCTACACACTCAGAAACAAGACGAACTCCCACACGTAACCTCACAAAACATCCTTACAACCATCCAATCCACCATCAAGATACCAGTATCTTTCACAACACATTAACTTAATAAATCTACTCATAAAAAGGCCCAGAAACCTTACCTTGAAAATTAATTTAGCTTCACCGACACACAGGAGAGCACGTGCCCTTTGTATTCCCAACCCAGGTTTCTAATCCCACCTTGGCGTGGTACAGCAGCAGCGGCAGGTGGTGGTGTTAGTGAAGGCTACGGCTGAGGCGGCGAAGCTCCCTGGCTGCCTTCGGCTCTCTGGCCGCGGAAACAGGAAGCTTAACTGTGATGAATAGTGGACATGGAGACGAGCCGCCCCGAGGAAGGAGAATTTGATGGCCTCATCTTCCTGCCTCTATATCGCTGCCTAACTATCGTGCACCTCCTCCCCTGCCTGTCTTGCCGTCCTTCCCTCTTCTCCTCCTCCTCCTCCTCCTCCTCCTCCTCCTCCTCCAACTCCTCCTCTCCTTCTGTCTACCCTTTTATCTACTATTTTTTTTTGTCCTTCTTTCAGTTTGTCGCTTTATGTCTCTCACTTTCTGTCTTGAAAATAGGATTTTTTAGATTCCTTTTCATTCTTGTTTTTGTTTTTTTCATTTTCTTAACTTTCATCCGTGATTAATTTTACGAATAATGGTCGATTCCTTTAGGCGTTTGCACACACACACACACACACACACACAACAGCAATCAGTGCCTATAGTCACTCCCTATCGCCACAAGGCGCTTTAATTAAGGTTGCACAAATCAACAAGTGACAGACGCGTTTCCTCGCTGAGCGGTACCTTGCAGGACGAGGGAAAGGCAAACCAAATATAACTACACACATGTTGGAGGCTGTGGATGGGAATCACCACGGTAACAGTGAACACCGTGATCTAGAGGCAGGGCAGACCATGGGGCTGTGCATGTGCCGCGTCATCATGTCAACACAGCTCACCAAACAGCTGCTGTTTTGTGTTTATATGTATAAAAAAATATGATCAAGTAAGGCCGTGTATGGTGCCTGACCACTAATGGATGCATGTTAGAAAAAAACAACAACAACAACAGACTAGTTTATTACGAACCGAACAGCTTTGTAATGGTCTTTTTAATCTACTTTTTTCGCCCTTGACCTGTGTTCCCGACGCATGAAAAAAAGACTTAATTTAATCTGCCGAGACACTTCCTGGTCAGTATCGCTCCAAGGAAATGTGAGGATAATCGTTGTGGCGCAAAACATCGTCATGTGGCAAGACTATTGTAATTTCATAGAAATCAGTGACTTTGCAATGTTCATTTGCTATTTTTTGTATATCCTGGAACAATGGCCCCTGGCACTTCCTCGCGCGACGCAGCAGCAGGTGCCTTGTGGGACTAAGCAGAGGAATTAAGATAAAACATAAGATCCCGCAGTACAGCATCACGCGAGCACCGTTGAGTATTTTAATTTGATGCGATACAAGGCGTCGCTGATAAACGTGGTGCCGAATGTATTGCACCAAACCTTCCACAGACTCCCAGACTCTCACCTCATCCTCCCCACTTCTTTACAGTGTGTGTGTGTGCATATATATATATATATATATATATATATATATATATATATATATATATATATATATATATATATATATATATATATATATATATATATATATATATATATATATATCATTCTCATTACCATCCTGGCAACTCACCTTCTCGTATGAGTATTACAATATGCAAATGTAATACACATAGAGGCGAGGCACAGAAAGCAGCTTAGGTCTGTAATGACGCTCACGTTGAAATTATTTAGTATTTGAGAACAAAGTATAGCAGCCACTCAGTCACGCTCTGTTGGATATCCAAATTTGTAAAATTAAATGATTCCTGTATTTAAAGGTAAAAGAAAAATTAAGATAATGATCTCGTTAATATGCAGGATAACCTGCCTTGTATATGGCGCGCATTTCCAAAATATAAGTAAAGATAATGAAGTAAAGGTTACATGGGAACTTGGGAAGTCTCGAACAATATTTATTTAAAAAAAAATTGTTGCCTAATTCATGCTACTTACTAATCCTAACTCGAGGTGCACTGATGAATTATTTGCAGCAACGTTGCAATCTATCATTGAGTAAAAGTCAAGTTAATTTTTAACTTAAAAAGAATTGAATGTAAAAACTATAGGTTGATGATTTATTTTTCATTTCGATTTATTGGCTATGGAACGGAGACAGCAATTAAAAAAAACATAGATAAGGATGAAAAGTTTGTAGAGTGACCTTTTTTGCTGTAGCCAATCCCTATCGTTTCTCATGATGCAAAGCTCATTGTTCGTGTATCCTCTTCAGAATTATGGACGAAGTGTGTGATGGAAATATGAAAGAAGCAGGGAGGTGATTTTAATTCGTAACGTCCCCAATGTACCTCTCCTCTCCCCAATATTCCTCGTGGGCAGTTCATGGGTCGTTGACGCTCTTGCAGAGAAACGTGATGCCCACTGAGCAGCAACCTTTTCTGTCCCGAGGTGAGAGCGACCAAACTAGACACACGCACACACACAAAAAAAAAAAAAAAAAATAAATAAATAAATAAATAATGATAATAATAATGATAATAATAATAATAATTATAATAAAAATAATAAAATAAAATGAAATAAATAAAAGATAAATAAATAAAATAATAATAACAATAATATATATATATATATATATATATATATATATATATATATATATATATATATATATATATATATATATATATATATATATACGAGTATATATATATATATATATATATATATATATATATATATATATATATATATATATATATATATATATATATATATATATATATATATATATATATATATATATATATATATATATATATATATATATATTAATGAAAGTTTTTTTCCAGAAAGTTTCGCCTTTCAAGATTTTCCTTTCTTACAACTTCCCTTCCTTAATATCCTTTGCGTTTTTCCTTTTCTCCCTCCCTCTCTCCTCTTCCTTCTGCCTCCCTTGCTTTGCTTTCCTTTGGACCGGCCAGCCTCACTTATAGTGGTGCCCAGACAACCTTTACGTGCTCAAAATCTAATCATGATTTTTCCAGCTGCCTCTCCCTCCCCTCAGAATAAAAAATCGCCAAACACCGATTTTGTTGAGTGGAGAATGGCCTGAGGAGGAAGAGATGGAGGGAGGGAGCGAGGGTAGGTAAACAGGAGGCGGATGGGAGAGGGGAGGAGAGGATGGAGGGAGGGAACGAAGAGGAAGAGAGAGAGAGAGAGAGAGAGAGAGAGAGAGAGAGAGAGAGAGAGAGAGAGAGAGAGAGAGAGAGAGAGAGAGAGAGAGAGAGAGAGAGAGGGGAGTGGGGGGGGGCGCTTGGCAATATAACATTTTGGAATCATAGATTGGAGATCGTTTTTTTTTTTTTCATGAGTGGCGCGTGAAATTGCGTGTGATGTAATCAAGAGACTGGGAAGTAAACTTATATGACAAAGGAAGAGAGAGAGAGAGAGAGAGAGAGAGAGAGAGAGAGAGAGAGAGAGAGAGAGAGAGAGAG
>NC_087152.1:16800000-16855000 GCF_035594125.1 Scylla paramamosain
TGGCTGCGCCGCATATCACGCCCTGCAGAATATTGAAGTCCAGCCTGCCAGGAAGATAAACGAATGAAGGCGGCACGGAGCTGCATGCATCACAGCACACCATTGTCTAGCCCTAGTGTTTGACCTGCTAGTACACTGCGGCTTACAGTGGGAGAGGAAATAATAGCAGGTATGATAACGGGACATAAGTTAAACTCAGAATGTCTGTCATCACTCCCTACAGAATCAATGCGAGCAGACTATGCAGTGAACGTGGGTGACTCCAGCAGGATGAGATTGACTGCAGCTTACACTGGGAGAGGAAATATGGTTAGTTATGATAACGTTACATGAGCCAAATCAGAATGTCTGTCACTATTTCCTACATAACCAATCTGTGCAGACTATGCAGTGAACATGGGTGATTCTAGCGGGATCAGATTGATCAGTCATAGATGCTATAATAACATAACGTAACAGAAAGGGAAGCTGCAGGAAGCCAGTAGGTATACATGTAACTGTCACTGTATAAAACATGGCTATATATTTCTAGCTCACCCTTCCAGTTGCTAACTCTGTCAGGGGCCTTATCCGTCCATGTATGGAGTATGCTTCACATGTCTGGTGAGGTTCCATTCATACCGCTCTTCTAGACAGGGTGGAATCAAAAGCTTTTCGTCTCATCAACTCCTCTCCTCTAACTCTTTTCTGACTGACTGTCTTCAGCCTCTTTCTCATTGCTGCAATGTTGCATCGCTAGCTATCTTCTACCGCTATTTTCATGCTAACTGCTCTTCTGCTCTTGCTAACTGCATGCCTCCCCTCCTCCCGTGGCCTCGCTGCACAAGACTTTCTTCTTTCTCTCACCCCTATTCTGTCCACCTCTCTAATGCAATAATTAACCAGTATTCTCAAACAATCATCACTTTCTCTGGTAAACTCTGAAATTCCCTGCCTGCTTCAGTATTTCCACCTTCCTGTGACTTGAATTCCATCAAGAGGGAGGTTTCAAGACACTTATCCTTTAATTTTTTATTACCGCTTTGGACCCTATTCGGGGACCGGCATCTCAGTGGGCCTTTTTTTTTTTTTAATTGGATTTTTGTTGCCCTTGGCCGGTGTCCCTCCTACATGAAAAAAAAAAAAGAGCTATCACCTCCATTCATAAATTTGTTTAAGCACAGGACTCCTTACTTGACTGACAGAGTATAATGGATGGATTCATGTAACAATGGCATTTATCGACCGCGGCCCTGGCAACTATGGTGAGGCTGGTGTTTTTTGTGTAGTGGTTACATGATAGTGTCACGATCGCCTACTTACCTGCGATCGTACGATACCGGTTATCTCTCCAAGAAAGTGGACGTTACACTGATCCCGGAAAGTTTTAAAGGTCTGGATTTTTAAAGGCTTCGAGTGCCTACCCGACCTATCCGAAATCGTCAGAATTATCTCTTACTCCACCTTTACCTTGACCCAGCACACCTGGAATCACCTCTAATACCAGATTGTTGTTGGGGGGGGGTAGAAAACACGATTATTCCATGTTACAAGCACATATATTAATACTAATAATAATTCACAAACAACATGAGGCAGCACACGTTACTACATGACGTTCTCGTCACTTCCCACGTCACCAGAACCCGTTTACACCTCCACCAGTCACAAAATGTTTCCCCTCAACCGCAGGAATTTACCCGGACGCCATTTCCGCGTCCCCAGACAATAATTCCCGAATTTCACCTCCTCAAACCTCACAAGAGATTTACCTCCTCAAACCTCACAAAATATTACCATTATCACCAAAGATTACCCATAACACCATAACATCGTCCCCAAAATCACCAGTACACCACAACACCAACTTCCAAGGTTAACACCACAACCTCCACTCACAAAATGGCTGCCAGTTTGACCTATGACCCCTCCCAACAGCGTCACCGGCACAACTCAACAACCGAATTTCAGCGGACAAGAGCTCTTGGTACCACAAAAGACTCACTAACCTGATCCTGGATATCAAGGTTATACCGCTACACCACCAATACCTCCACAAGCTCACTCCATCACCAATCCACACCAAAATCCTTCCCTGAGAGACGCCTTCCCTCCACCTTTCCTCACGACCTAAGGCGCTCTGATTTTTCCCCTCCTTGGAATGTGTTGTTGCCCACTCAAGCTCCCCTCGTTTTCAACATATTTCACCTCAATTATACTCCCTTCCTTATACATATAAAGATATAGAGAACTTAAATTATGAAGAGAGTAATACTACATGATATAAAATGGGTAAATAAGCCTTACACTACTTATAACAATAATAAGGATAATGTCTGAATGGCAGGTAACCGGAACACGGGGACACTAAGAAAACGTGATCCCATTCAAGGTAAACTCGGCCAATAACATGACATCCCCTTCCCAAAAGAGGCGTGAGGCACCTGATTAGGATGCCTCACGACTAGGTGGTGCACGGGACAAGGCATCAGCAATAATATTCTCACTGCCTTTCACATGGTGAATCTCTAAGTTATAGTCCTGTAAGACCAGGCACCACCTCATCAGCCTCTGATTGGAGTTTTTCATTTTATGCAAGAAAATGAGCGGATTGTGGTCGGTGAAGACCTGCACAGGCTGTCCCGTCCCTTTGACGTACACTTCAAAATGACTCAAACTCAGCACTAGGCCCAAAGCCTCTTTCTCAATAGTGCTGTAAGCCCTTTGATATGGTAACAACTTCTTAGAATAATAGCCTATGGGGTGCTCCATTCCCTCATGTTCTTGCATTAACACACCACCCACACCATTCTGACTGGCATCCACGTACAATACAAATGGTGTTTCATAATCAGGCATGCGCAGCACCGGGGCACTGACTAACATTTTCTTAATCTCCACAAAAGCTTCCTCACAAAGCTTATCCCAACAAAATTTTGACTTCTTACTCAGCAACTTGGTCAGGGGCATGGCAACATCAGAGAAATTCTTACAAAATCGCCTGTAATATCCACTGGCCCCTAAGAATCTCAGTATCTCCTTCCTATTGGTGGGTGGAGGGAGATTTACAATGTCCTTCAGTACTCTGTTCATTAACCTCTGAAAAGAACTCCCACTGTTCTTCATCCCAAACGGAAGAACTTTGTACTGGTATAATCCATCCATGGTGACAAAAGCTGATATGGCTTTTGCCCTCTCAGTGAGTCCTACTTGCCAATATCCCTTTAACAAGTCAATTTTTGTTATGAAGTTGGCACTTCCCACATGATCTATACAGTCATCAACTCTAGGGATAGGGTAAGCATCAGGTTTTGTCACCATGTTAACCTTCCTATAGTCCGTACAGAAACGAAAACTCTCTTGACCAGGCTTGGGCACCAGTACACATGGCGAGCTCCATGGGCTCTCACTGGGCTCAATCAAGTCGTGTTCCCGCATATACTCTACTTCTTTTCTCATGATCTCTCTTTTCTGCGGGTTAACTCTGTAGGGATGCTGTTTGATGGGTTCAGCCTCCCCAACATCCACATCGTGCACCACCACATTAGTTTTTCTAGGTGCATCAGGGAACAAAGAACTGAACCTTTCAATTATCTCCCTAATCCTCTCCCTCTTCTCCAGCTCCATGTGCCACAGTTTATCATTTAAATTCCCTAACACAGCTGAGTTCTCTAGCACCATCCCTTCACACCTGCTCAATTTCACTTCAGACCACTTCTCCTCCGCCTCAGTGGTTACATTTACAACACTCACAGCTCTTACTCCTCCTGCTACATCATCTCCATTTTCTCTGTCCCTTTCGTGAAATGGCTTCAGCATGTTTACATGACACAACTGGTTCTTTTTCTTCCTCCCTGGAGTTTTTACAATGTAATTTACATCACTCATTTTTCTCTCAATCTCCCAAGGCCCGCTGAACCTGGCTTTGAAAGGATCACCCTGCAATGGGAAAAGAACCAAGACCTTGTCCCCAGGCTGGAAAGATCTGGCCCTCGCCTTCTTGTCATACCAGCCTTTCATTTCACTCTGACTATTTTTCAGATTTTCCCGAGCAATTTCCCTAGCTCTCATCAATCTGTCCTTGAAATCAGATACATATTTCACCACAGTATGAGGCTCCTCTACTCCTAACCATTTTTCTTTCACCATCCTTAAAGGACCGTTCACCTCATGGCCATACACTAACTCAAATGGGCTGAAACCAGTTGACTCCTGCACACTGTCCCTTAACGCGAATAAGGCTAGTGGCAATGCCTCATCCCACTGAACACTCATCTCCTCACAATACATCCTGAGAGTGTTTTTGAGAGTTTGGTGAAATCTTTCTACACAACCCTGAGACTGAGGGTGATAAGCACTCGACAGTCTCTGTTCAATCTTTAGACCCCTTAGGATTTCCTTGAACGCACGAGAAGTGAAATTACTTCCCTGGTCTGACTGCAACACCTTAGGGATTCCCACCCAGGAGAAAAATTTCACCAGTTCCCTCACAATGTTTTTAGAGTTTATACTCCTGAGGGGAATGGCCTCAGGAAACCTGGATGACATACACATAATAGTCAGCAAGTACTGGTTCCCCCTCCGGGTCCTTGGTAAAGGACCTACACAGTCTATCACCACCTTACTGAATGGTTCCTCGACCACAGGTATAGGGTGAAGGGGGGCAGGGCGAATCACCTGGTTCGGCTTGCCCACCTTCTGACACAAACCACAAGTTTTACAAAACTCTTTCACATCACCTCTCACTCTGGGCCAGTAAAAATGACACAGGATCTTTCCTAGGGTTTTTCTGACCCCCAGGTGTCCTGCCAGATTACCTTCGTGTGCCATCTCCAAAATTTTCTTCCTATACACCCATGGCACCACAATCTGCCTTTTCACCATCCAGTGATCGGAGGTTGGGGCTGTCAGGGGCCTCCAACTTCTCATTAATACCCCGTTATTCACGTAGTAGCCCACGTACTCATTGTCAAGCTCACCCAGCCTGTTAGCCTCATTCCAAGCAGACTTCAAGCTTTCATCACTCTCCTGAACTTTTATCAACTCGTTCTTTTCTACCAGAAAATCAAGGTTGGGCCCCACCTGACCTACAACCGGTCCACCACTCGCGCACTCCGGGTTAGTTCCTTTTTCATCAGGTTCCTCAAACAGAACGCCCAGGCCTTCGTCCTCCTGCGTTGCTCCCTCGGCGTCCATGCGTTCTTTCCGGGCCATCGCTCGGGTCACTGCGCAGACTGGGAACAATTCAGGCACCTCTGCCTCCCCATCTGTTGAGTGAGGGACTGCTGCTGGAGTGGTGGTTTCCGTCATCCCTATCAGAGGATTGTCTACCATCTGAAGTTTAGGGATAACTCGACCTCCAGCCAGGTCGTTCCCAACCAGCATATCCACTCCATCTACGGGCAGTGCCTCCTTCACTCCCACCGTCACCTCTCCAGTGACGTATCCACAGTCCAGCCAAACTTTGTGCAGGGGAATACTGAACTGGCCCCCTGCACCCTTGCATGAGACCTCTCTGCCAGTGCTGGTCTCCTCATTCCATGGGAGTACACTACTTAAGATCAGACTCTGGTTAGCTCCCGTATCCCGAAGGATTCTGATCACCTTCTCTGGGCTTCCCTCCACTTTCACTGTGCCCTTACTGGTGAAGTGCTCAAAGCCCTCATCTTTCGGCGGCTCCTCTTGTATCTCTGCATTCATATTCTCCACATACTTTATCAGGTCTCTTTGGGCGGCAACTGCTCCCACTGGCTTCGGCCGTCCCTTCGGACACTGGAACTTCCTATGCCCGCTACTTCCACATCCAAGGCACTTAACTGCACCTTCATCCCCACTACCCTTCTGGTAATAGGTAGTGCTCCTGGGCCTACTCCCATAGGGCGCAGACCTCATGTTGTGGTCGGCTGGCGGGGGCATGGTGTAAGTGTGGGGAAAACTATAGTTGTTAGGGCGGGGCTGGTTTGATCTGTGGACTGATTTCGAGCTCATCTGACTGTCATTCTTATATCTCTGATGACCATCATTTCTGCTGGAGAATGGCTTTCTCCCTTTATGGTGTTCATCTCCGTTCATCCCACGGACCGCACAGTACTTGTCAGCTCTGCGTCCGGCTTCCATCACGTCTTTCACGTCGTGTGATGCGAGCTCACATCTTACACTGAGGGGCATTTGGCTCATAAATTGTTCCATCTGTATAACTCCTTTTACCTCTTCAAGCGTAGTGGCTTCCTCGGCCTTCAGCCACCGGTCCAGTTTAAGGATAACCTCTCGAGCCATCCCGAGATAAGTATCACCTGGGCGTTTTGTCGTCCTGCGGAACCTTTCCCGGTACACATCCGGACATAGAAGGGTTGATCCCAACACCGCTTCCTTTACCACTTCATAATCACGCGCCTCTTGCTCACTCAAATTCACATATACCGCTCGGGCCCTTCCCTCAAATTTAGACTGGACTATTATTGCCCAATCATTTTCATCCCATCCCATCATCTTTGCAGCTTTTTCAAATTGAAAAAAGAAGTTTTCTTCCTCCCCTTCCACAAAGTTAGGCATACTGATGGCCCTTCTCTCTAAATCCCCGTTGCCTTGAGCACCATTTCCTACCCTGGTCCCGTTCACTTTATTTTTACTTTCTGCTCTAATTTTTTCTATCTCAATCTCCTTTTGCATCTGTATTTGCTCCCTCTTTAACTCCATCTCTTGCTGCTTCTGTTCCCTCTTTAACTCCATCTCTTGCTGTTTCTGTTCCTTCTGCATCTGTATTTGAAGTTTCATTAACTCAAATTTTTCACTACTAGAAAGGCCATCTGTTCCACCAAAAGCACCCAGGTTTATCTCACTGACCCCAGCACCTTCCCCTACACTCTCCTCATCATTATCCTCACTTTCACCACCATCATTTTCAAACCAGCTCCTCTCCACAAGAGCATTTTTCAACTCCGCCTGCATTTCCTCCTTTTTCTTGGATTTCAACTCCACTTGAAACCTCTCAGCCACTGAACATAATTCCTCCTTGGTTAGTGTGTACAGATCATGCACACTTCTCGACAGAAGGAACATCTCAACACGTCTAGCGGCCATGATTACAACCACCACACTCCACAAAATATTCACAAAATATTCCTCCAAATATTCACCACAATACATGCACAGTTTTAAAGAAATATTTCACACAGGTAAATTCCTCCCAACAACAATCACCATGTAACACTCGTTACACCCCACAAATGTTCAAAAATCCCGGACAGGTCCCCATATTCTGTCACGATCGCCTACTTACCTGCGATCGTACGATACCGGTTATCTCTCCAAGAAAGTGGACGTTACACTGATCCCGGAAAGTTTTAAAGGTCTGGATTTTTAAAGGCTTCGAGTGCCTACCCGACCTATCCGAAATCGTCAGAATTATCTCTTACTCCACCTTTACCTTGACCCAGCACACCTGGAATCACCTCTAATACCAGATTGTTGTTGGGGGGGGGGTAGAAAACACGATTATTCCATGTTACAAGCACATATATTAATACTAATAATAATTCACAAACAACATGAGGCAGCACACGTTACTACATGACGTTCTCGTCACTTCCCACGTCACCAGAACCCGTTTACACCTCCACCAGTCACAAAATGTTTCCCCTCAACCGCAGGAATTTACCCGGACGCCATTTCCGCGTCCCCAGACAATAATTCCCGAATTTCACCTCCTCAAACCTCACAAGAGATTTACCTCCTCAAACCTCACAAAATATTACCATTATCACCAAAGATTACCCATAACACCATAACATCGTCCCCAAAATCACCAGTACACCACAACACCAACTTCCAAGGTTAACACCACAACCTCCACTCACAAAATGGCTGCCAGTTTGACCTATGACCCCTCCCAACAGCGTCACCGGCACAACTCAACAACCGAATTTCAGCGGACAAGAGCTCTTGGTACCACAAAAGACTCACTAACCTGATCCTGGATATCAAGGTTATACCGCTACACCACCAATACCTCCACAAGCTCACTCCATCACCAATCCACACCAAAATCCTTCCCTGAGAGACGCCTTCCCTCCACCTTTCCTCACGACCTAAGGCGCTCTGATTTTTCCCCTCCTTGGAATGTGTTGTTGCCCACTCAAGCTCCCCTCGTTTTCAACATATTTCACCTCAATTATACTCCCTTCCTTATACATATAAAGATATAGAGAACTTAAATTATGAAGAGAGTAATACTACATGATATAAAATGGGTAAATAAGCCTTACACTACTTATAACAATAATAAGGATAATGTCTGAATGGCAGGTAACCGGAACACGGGGACACTAAGAAAACGTGATCCCATTCAAGGTAAACTCGGCCAATAACATGACAATAGCTTCAGCAGACATGGCACCGGTTAGCAGGCAGTGACTAACAATGTGATAACCAAAACCAGTGTAATATAATGTTGTGTTTTAAAGGTATTTTTCTACGCAAACATCCCATTTAGTGGCTGTGGTCATGCAACGCAAGCGTGACAGTGATGCTGGCGTGTCTCGACAAGCAGGATCACCAGTGGTCATTTCACCTCGTCTTTGTTCAGTTACGTGCATATCTTCTGTGACACTTGGTATTTGATTCGTGTTCTCTTAAAGGATCTCCTCGCTTCATTGCTATTCGAACATTCTCTTTCAGTCCTTTACTTCAGTTCACACAGTAACTCCCCGAGTCCTCAAACGCGACACTAGGAACTTATTATCTTTAATATGTCCTTAGCTAAACACGTATTAATCTTTGTGTGGTTTGTCTAGTGGATCATCTTTTGCCCAATTTCCGTTCAGCGCAGCGATGCATCCCAAAGCCTTCATTGTACTGTACCTGTTCCAATCACCCATTTCACCCTTTTCCGATCCGCCAGCCCTGGACCTTCCTTTGAGCTTGTGTCACGTACTAAATTATTCATACACACTCACGATTTTTCTAGAATTATTCCATGCATATTAGTGAGCTCTTAGAACTTCCGTCTGAATTTTCCCCTTGGCTGTCCCTATGTTTGGTTTGCAGGGACACACACGGGAAGGAAAGGACACTTCATCAATCCAATATCACACTTCACTTGTACTGTCCTTGCTCTCCCCCTCCCATCCATATTTAGTCACTCTCCTCTCAACAGCTGAATTGCACAGCTTTCCTTACCTCTTCCACTCTCACCTTACCTTCATCCAATCCTTTTCACAGCGCCACACCTTTCACGTCGCTCCACACACACTGCCTGCATTTCCAGTTCTTCCCTCAACTGCTCTCGACAAAACAAATGCATTTCAATCAGACCAAGTATATCCACTCTTCCTCTCTCTCATGTTGCTCGCTTTCCATCGCTATCCTCCTCCTCCTGCTGTCCGCCCTTTATTCAGTTATATAAAAGCACTTTATGCTCTGTATTTATATGCAATAGATTTTAAGAGTAAGAAAGGGAAAACCGGAAAAGTTTGTGGTTAATATTATGAAGACGCCAAGAACGAGCAAAGGAAGTTCTTAGATTGATTTTTAAAAAGGTGTTTGTCGAGTATAATCTCACCGTCTCACCTTTCCTTTAATTAGTGCCTTCAGGTGAGACGTATTGTGTGTGCCACGTTCTTCACCTTTGATGGACTGGTGTTCATTAATTCTCCGACTGCTAATGAGGAGCGTGACTTTTATGTTTTCGTCTGACGGTTGTAGACATTGCGCACCTGTAACGGTACAAGATACGATTAAATATTGGTATTAATCAGAAGAAGTCATTGGCAATAAAAGCAAAGATGGTGTAAGTAATGGAGACAGTAGGTTAGAAGACATACATACTCGCTTATCACTGGCTGCTTTACTCTGCCAGGTCCCAGGTGAATGTTTTAGCTCATTAGAGTACCATGTAAAAGTGGTTCTGGTTAAGGGCGACACAAAGACGGCAAAAAAGGCTCACTCAAGATGCCAGTCCTGAAGGAGAATGATCAAATGAAATGTCCAGAATTACGAAAAGTGTCTTGAAACCTGAGACTATAGGTGCAAGGGTACATAATGGAGAGAGAGAGAGAGAGAGAGAGAGAGAGAGAGAGAGAGAGAGAGAGAGAGAGAGAGAGAGAGAGAGAGAGAGAGAGAGAGAGAGAGAGAGAGAGCTTTCTACCTTAATATCACAAACCCGAACACCTTCCAGGCATAACGCGTGGACCAAACACTCACATCTGCATCCCTGAACACTCTCCTGCCTCTGCTTTACAACACTCACGCCCTAAACCTGCCCGGACTATTACCTCGTAGATTGTTTTTATTCATTACCAAACACAACAACAACAACACACATGCAGAGAATATTTGTGGGAAAGATTTCAGTGTCGCTTTCTTTTTTCTTCTTATTTCCCCATCTAAACGCACTTGTGACCAGAGAGACAAAGAACGAGAGAGAAGACAGCGTTTAGTTCAAGTCTCAGGTATGAAGTACAAAAAAAAAAAAAAAATCAGGGACTACAGACTACTCCTGATAATGTAAGGAACTAATTCTTACGTAGACGGTTTATGAAGCGATAGAAATCCTTTACTGTCTGGCATATGTGTGTGTAGTCAGTCACCATAAAGATCACTGGTTCTAAATGAGGATAGCGAAGATGTTTCTGAGGATCGCTGGACGGTCTCAGAAATTATAAATAATCTATTAATAGGTGGAATGTATCAGAACAACAATTAGGTTTGATTAGGGTAAGTTAGTTACACTCATTCTGGGTCAGACTCGAATTGCATATGCCGTGGTTATTTAAACATTCTGGAGGCCAATAGTGTAAATACGTGTATATCAGAAGGTTCAGCGCTACGCCACAGAGACCCGAGCTAACCCGTGGAGACTCCCGTGCCTTGCTGCCCGTATACACCTTCCGGACACGCTCTGAAAGGACCTGGATTTTTCCCTTGTATTCTTCGCGAGTGAATGGAGCATGTAACAGACGTCCAGAAATCAATTTCCTTTCATGCTCCCTAGTGGAAAACTTCCGCAAGATTTCGCCGGCTTTATCTTTCCATGTCCTCAGTTTTGTGAACAGGGAACACCAGACAGGGCACGTCTGGCGCGGAGCAGGAATGGTTCATGGGAGTGGAGAAACGTTTTGTATTGTTATGGACTTAAGAATAGTAATCACAATACAATGGGTAAGAGCTGAGAGAGAGAGAGAGAGAGAGAGAGAGAGAGAGAGAGAGAGAGAGAGAGAGAGAGAGAGAGAGAGAGAGAGAGAGAGAGAGAGAGAGAGTAGTAGAAGTAGTAGTAGTCGTAATAGTAGTAGTAGTAGTAGTAGTAGTATATTTTGATAAAGCATTTTCTCCTTTATTTCATAATATGTATAACATGAAGCAAGGGAATGACAGAGTAAAGCTTTAAAACTTGGTAATTTATAATTCTTTGAAAATGCAGACAATTGTGAGGGAAAGAAATTGTCGTCAAAGCGATGACGACAAAGCGACACCTCCCCTGACGACTTCTATTCACCGCCGCGAAGAAAAATATTTATATGAAAGTTTGGAATCAACTTTTCCTTCCTTCTTGGCGATGTTTTGGCGAGCGGCGAAGTGTTTCCACTGTTGTTGTTGCTGCTGCTGCTCGCCTCACGCCTTGCCGCCGTGCTAATATTTTTCTGCAGCGGCTTTTTTGCCACTTTTTCTTTTTATATGGCATTGTTCCGTCGTAACTCAAAACAATTTTCGCGTTCTCTCTTTATTAATTTATTTTTTTCTGCATGATCGTCACGCCACCACCACCACCACCACCACCACCATCATCACTACCACCACAAACAAGACGAAACATGTACACGGTTTCCCTCCACGTCCAGCGGCTCACAGGCATTTGTGTGTGTGTGTGTGTGTGTGTGTGTGTGTTACGTTGGGTAGAGTCAGAGAAGAAATTAACTTTACCGTTTGCTGATGAGTTAAAAGCAGTGAAATGCATCGCTGATCCATGTCATATTCATCAAAAGTGGACTGCTTGTTTCACTCACTGTATGGCTATTATGTGCGTGTGTACTCTGTGGGCATTATGAAGTTGGACTCCTTTATTTTTGTTTGTTTTATGTAAGGAGACTCTAGCCTATAGCATAAAAAAAAAAAAAAAAAAAAATATATATATATATATATATATATATATATATATATATATATATATATATATATATATATATATATATATATATATATATATATATATATATATATATATATATATATATATATAGTTAAAGGCCTAGTGGAGATGCCAGTTCCCTAAGAGTGTAATCAGATGTGTTATCGAAAACTTGAGATAAGATTTTTGAAATAATTTACTTTTCATTTAAGCATCTAGGTAAGCATGAAGATTCTGGACAAGAGAAAAATTAAAAGAGAGAGAGAAAAAAAAAACAGTGAAGGTGCCATTTCTTTATGAAAACGATCTGAAATTAAGTCCAAAAGTTTGGTGGTAGTCAAGGGACTGATTTATCACAGGTGCATTGTGCCTGTGTACATGTTGTCTCTTGTATGGAGCGCGTGAGTTGCGGGTGATGATGGTAATGATCAGTATAGTGTTCCGCTTAATGCTTCAGTTTAAAGATCTCTTATTATGTGCTTTATCCATAGTGAAGAGTAAATTTATTTTTTTAATTATTTTATGCATAAGGAAGGGAGACTCAAGGAAAAAAAAAGTCAGGGAAAGGCCAAAAATTCTCTCCCATAAAAAAAAAAAAAAGAAAGAAAAACGAGAAGTAAGGAAGAGCTATTTCAAGACTCGAGGTGCCTTATTGAGAGGGCTGTGTTAATAAGGGGCAATGAGCCGTACATGTAGTGTGTAGATGACAGGAACTCACGCTAAGGGTAACTGGACTCATTACTTCCACCTGCTGCACATGTCATTCTACTAAGCCGCATCCCATGGACTAACCTTCGTTTACTTTGTCATTAATTGCTTGTACCTAAATGATTTCATCAACGCAGGCAATTCTGATGAAGCCTTTCAACTTTTTAATAATCCAAACACTGCAGAATTCGTCGAAAAGCTGCTCTATGAAAAAAAAAAAAAAATGGAAATATACAATTATAAAATATATACCTTACATAATTCTGTCTCTTCGTTCCCTTCAGTACCTCCAGGTTTAGTGTTGGTACGATTTTAGTATGTTTCACGTATGCATACTCTGCACGACTTCCTGGGTCCGTATTGTGAAACGCTCTGAGCCCTCATCGAAACTGCCTCTAAGGTTCACGCTTGTCAAGTTTGCATGGATTTTTTTTTTCACTATCAAAAGAATCATATAACAACACCCCAAACCTCCAATACATCGTACTACACCTTGTTAAGAATAGATACAGCGGAATGCTCGAAAAATGCAATCCCTGGACAGCTGTCATGTGAGAGATTACCTGATTATTTCCCAGCCACCTCCCTTCCTGGTGTCCCTGGGTTGCAGTGGGACGAGGCCTGCTTCAGGTGGAGTGAGAAATGCCATCAAAGCAAAGTTACTTCAATCACCCGCGTCAATTTCCGGCGTGTGTCATTGGGATTCCTGCTTCGTAAACTATCAGTCAGTCTTTGATGCATTCAGAAAAAGAGTTGTTTCCCATTACTCTGTCAAGGCTGCAGTTGTTTCTGAGGGATATTCAACTTCAGCAGCGGTGAGGTGTGATGGCTCGAGGTGAGGGGGGCCGTGACTCTGGCTAGGGTCGATAACCTAACAGGTTATGAGCCGATTGCTCTCTCTCTCTCTCTCTCTCTCTCTCTCTCTCTCTCTCTCATAGTCACTCCCCTCATCCCATTTTCTTTCATTCTTCAACACGTCCAAAGAACCAGCCGATATACTCGTATTTCTATCATGTACATAATCAAAACGTCTTCACATCATATGTTTCCAGTTAATTACAAAGTAAGTGGATTATTGACGTGTTTCCTGTTGTGGTTTAGTCTCTAGAATCATTGCTCAACGCGTCTTGTGTCTTTATTTTGTATAGCGTTATCTTGCAACTGTTCTAGTCTTGTTTAAAACAGATGTGTGGCAGGTGCGTGAGGACGGAGAGGAGGACCTGCTTCTCTTATTGCATGGCATAAGGTAAATATCCCTCGATTCGGTTCATTTCTGTGATACTGAGGTTCTCTTAAAAGAAGAGTAAGGCTGTATGTGTGCAGGTTTTACTACCATGATTATTAATATATGAGTAAACGCACTAATCTTTTAATATGCTGCGCAATTTTCTCCTTAACCTGCACACGAACATGAAGCCTTACTCCCATGTGGCATATGAAGGGAATGGCATGTTCTGCCTCCTGTTCTTGTGTTTAAGGGACTATCTTGTTTCTCTTTAATGTTGCTTTTAGTCGCATGCTCAGCAAGATTATAGTCTCCTCATTCCATCAGCGCCTCGGTAGCCTTTGTCAAGCCCCTGTTATTATTTCTGTAGACATGTGATTCGGTTACTAAGGCTACATAGTTTAGTGCACAAGAGTAGCCAGCATTTATTTACCTCGAGTCTGCCTTGGCTATTTCAGACAGTAAAGGGTTAAACTTAGTTAGTAATAGTGGTAGTACTAGTTGAAGTGGTAAATTATTCCCCCCTCGACCCCCTCCAACCAACCTAATGGACCCTCCATAAGGTGAACTAACCTAACATTTTGTAACCCTGTAACCCGGGGGGAGGTCTTCGTACCCCCTGGACCCTCCCATAAGGTAAACTTATTATTAATTTCCGACAGGGTAAAATGGGGCTAGAAGTGCTCCAAACAGTGAGATGTACCCTGCGAAGGGCTATAGTTACATACGGTGTATTGGTTGAAACAGCAATAAAACCGTTGGAGTATTAGATAAGGTGAGTGTCCCTTGTAGGTGAAAGGTTGGTAAGGTTTACTATGTGGTTTAGTTGATGAACCTTTGCGGAGAGAGAGAGAGATGGAATAGTGTGAACAGTGTTTAGGTAATTCTGGGGAAACGGTTGGTAGGCTTGAGGGTCGGTGGAGGATAACTTAGGGATTGGTTAATGGTCCTTTGCAGAGAGAGAGAGAGAGAGAGAGAGAGAGAGAGAGAGAGAGAGAGAGAGAGAGAGGATGCTGTGTGTTACGTAATTATTACTCTCGCTTTAATTTGTTCAACAAAAAAAATGATTCGATAGTTAAGGAAAGGAAAATACTTTGACTATAGATGTTCATGCGATAAAAAAAAAAAAGTAATAGAAGAGCTGAAATATTAAGTATGAAGAATGAAGAAATGAAGAAATACTGATTTTAGCACTGTAGCCTAGTGTTGCAGTTGTAGTTTCTTTAACTTTGCTTTATTCTAAGTTTCATTTTATAAATTACCATGCAAACTTTTAATGTATTATCTTGCCATAGTCTGCTGTCATTACCACAAATTCTATAATGAAGTAAAATCAGATCGCCCGGTACCTCCCTTCGTCACCCCGTGCCTCGTCTCCACTTGCTGCATCATAATGGCCGCATCGCTGCAGCCAAGATCGTGTCCTGCCGTAATCAGAGGCGCCAAGGTGCACGCCCGCTCTGCGTTTTAATTATCAAGTTTTTCCATTTTGAATTTTCAGAACTTTTTTCCTTAGCCCGGTAGCTCGCAAACTTTTAAGGTGTTGTTTCCCTATTTCCCTTTGATGTCGTCATTAAAACTCTGCGTAGCGTAATTTCAATAAGCACTTAGAATACTAAATGCAGTCTTAATTTCTCGTTTGCTGGGCTGGGCAGGAACAGCGGCAGAGGTGAATATGGAAATCACCCAGGAATCTGTAGGTGTGCGAATGGCAGCCTTTTCCGATTAAAGGAAAGTTAGTGTTCAGCGGAAACAAATATTACTATAGTTAAACGTTGCAGCAATTAATTACGTATGTACATGGCGATATATTTCCTCATACATGTAGGCCAAGGCCACTCTCGTAAAATATGTAATTAACTGCATTTTTTTTTTTACTTGAGCTGCTGTTATTGGTAATGTTTATTTTTGCTTCAAGCCGTTACGGAGAGAGAGAGAGAGAGAGAGAGAGAGAGAGAGAGAGAGAGAGAGAGAGAGAGAGAGAGAGAGAGAGAATGTATGATCGTTGCCATTCCTGTAATTTCTATAAATGAGCCTAAAATTGCTTAACGAGTTGTTTGTATCACTGCCAATTAGTGTCGAGTGTTTGTTTTTGTGGTTTCTCGAGTTTGATTATAAACGGTGACCAGCAACACAGTAATGATACGTGGAGGTGAGTAATGAATGATAGTATCGCTCAGCACATCCCCTAATTGATATAAGTGGCAATGTGTACCTGTGTTATGTTCATAGGTCGCCTGGTGTGTCTTCCTACCGTGTTTACTCTTCGCCCAGCACATGCCGCGGGTCCAAGGCGCAGCTGAGTGAGGAAAATATTAAAAAGATCTCCCTCCCTCTTCCCTGTCATGTTTTCCGTAGAAGTCTTGAGGAACTGTCAAACTCGCGTCAAACTCTCGTTTATAAGTATGTCGGAGAGTCTGGGGAAAAGAGGAAAAAATCTACATATTAAGAATTCTCCTGATATTTCTGGCGCTATCAGTGTATGATTTCCAGGCGTGTCTAAACCTCTACTGTTGGTACGTGTAGTTTTGCGTGTGATCAAGACGGTGTATATTCATTCCTTATCGCAGTTCACCTGAAGGAAACTTTTTTTACTTATACATTACTATCCCTGCTGTTAGTTTGTCTAGTTTTGTGTGTGATTAAGGCTTCATATGAAACATAATATATTCATTCTTTATCTTACTCCATCTCATTGTAACCTGAAGGAGGCTTTTGCATATACTTCACTACCTGTGCTGTTATTCCATGTAGTAATTTTGTGTATGATCAAGGCGGGTTACGTACCATATCCATTCTTTTCTCAGTTCGTCATTGTAATCTGGAGGCGGATTTTGCATATATATTGCATCACCTCTACTGTTACTCCATCGCCTTCCCTTTTTAAATCACTCAATCACTGCTGTTATTCCATGTAGTTGTGTAGTTTTATGTGATTAAGGCTCACGTATATTCATTCCTTATCTCAGTCCACCTCATTGTAACCTGGAAGCAGCTTTTGCATATACCTCACCATCCGTCTCCCCGATACTAACGAGATATTTAAACTTCTTAATGACTTCGATCCCCTGGACCCTCAGTCTCATTCTAGATGCTGATTCCTCCATTCTTCCTCGCACCATAACTTTTGTCCTCATTATATTTGCCATCCAAGTCCTTCAGAAACACGTAACACAGACGCCTGCCTCCTTCCACGAGTCATTCTTAAGTTATTATCCAGTCATTCCTGGGTAAAGCTCCGCCACTCTCGCTGCTTATCCGGTCTGGTTTTAATGGTGGATCTACTTAAGACGGGGATTATGATTAGTTCTTACCGTGATTTTAGTGTTCGAGGGAAGGAACGCCAATTATCTTCCTCTAATCTTTGTTATCGTGCTTCTTTCTTTCTTTCTTTCATTCATATTGAAGTAAAGGAAGATAGTTTTTAGCACGGTACTGAGATCATGCAAATTGTGTGTTGCTATTGCTATTTTGTTATCGTCGGTAGTAGTAGTATTAGTATTTGTAGTAGAAGTCGTTTTTTGTGGTCGGATATACCTTTATTATGAATGAGTTTCCTTCTGTTACCTTAAAATCCGTCAAATTTAAGTCACTTTAGGTTCCATTTCTTCTTCTATTTTTTATTTATTTATTTACTTTTTTTTTCACCAGATCCCCCAGTGAATCAACGAGTCAGTAACCCTCAAGGAGAAGCAATTCTTTTTCCTTGAAGCAAAAACTGGGGCGTCTGGTCAGTGCACTCACACCTCACACTCCTTCCTCTCTCCAAATCCCCGTCTCACCTCCGTTTTCTTTCTTCTCTGCTCCTTTGTCCGTTTTCTATAACTTGTTTAAAATGCAGTCACCAATGGTCTTGATACAGTGTTACTTAGTTGGATTCTATAGATCTTTGGGGTAGTTAGTATCAATCTTGACTGCGGTTAAGTTAAATTGGATTTGTTTCTTCTTTATTCGTTCAGTCTTCTCGTTCTCCTCCTCTTTTTGCTCTTTTCATTGTACTTTCGTTTTCTTCTTTTCCTATTCACCTTCCTATGCCTTGTCCTCGCTGAACCCATCTCCTTGCTATTCGTCTGATCTCATCTTTCCAAGCAATTTTTTACCCCCTCTCGTGTGAGGGATATGACTTAAAATCCCCTCAGACTTGCCATTCTTTCTGAGGTTTCGAGAGAAAAAAAAAAAAAAAATCCCAAGAGGCAGCTCACGTCCGCCGAGGAGCTGGAGGTGGGCGAGGTGGGCAGCAGGCGAGACTGGCTAGCTGGAGTAATTCCCCGTCAGTAGTATTAAGAGGTGTGCCAGTCAGGAGTCCGTGGATGGAAGCACGCATGAACGCTGGTCCAAATCGAAGTCTCTGTTTCCCTGGACGCAATAGCTCGGCCCTCATCCGAAATGCCCAATTTGTGGAGAGAGAGAGAGAGAGAGAGAGAGAGAGAGAGAGAGAGAGAGAGAGAGAGAGAGAGAGAGTGTTAGCTGATATCTCCTTCCTTCCTCCCTCCCTTCCTGCCTTCACTTTCCCTCCCTCCCTCCCTCCCTTCCTCTCCTTGACCGCACAGTTTGCTACACATGTAAGTGGTCGTACAGAGTCCCTTCCCTGTTCCCTCCTTATCTCTTGCACCTTGAAGCTTTTGATTTATAATTTTTTCGACGTTCATTGCCGTCCTTTGGTTCTAAGCATCTGATCACACTAGTGTTTTGTATTCTAGGACGGAGAGAGAGAGAGAGAGAGAGAGAGAGAGAGAGAGAGAGAGAGAGAGAGAGAGAGAGAGAGAGAGAGAGAGAGAGAGAGAGAGAGAGAGAGAGAGAGAGAGAGAGAGAATGAACAAAACTACGATGAATAGATTAAATACTTTTTAACTACACCATGGAAACTTTAGCCATGTCACTCAAGGGTGAAATAAACGTGAAATGTGGACTCTGTCTGGCCAGGCCCGGAAGGCGAGGTGGCGGAGTTGCTGGTGGGCAGGACGGCTTGCTGAATTGGAGCGGTGGTGGCCTCACTTGGCTCCTGGTGTGTGTGTGTGTGTGTGTGGTGTGTGTGTGTATATGGGGTTAGGGGGTGTGGGGGGGGGGGCGGGTTCAGTGACTGGTAAAAGCCACGGCTGAGTGCTGGCACACTACCATCTCGCTTACCTTAAAGAATTATGATAACGCTTTTATGTAAGTCCTTCATATATATATATATATATATATATATATATATATATATATATATATATATATATATATATATATATATATATATATATATATATATATATATATATATATCAGAAAATAACTCGGCTTGCAATGGAGGTCACTTTTAGAATTGGTTTGGGGATTGTGGTGACTTGCGATCAAATTTCCTCTCGTCGAGTGGAACAAGTTACCGTAACTTTCTACAGTTAACAATCAAGAGTAACATTTGCTGAACATGCGCTCATACCGGTGACCGTACAGCTGAGGGCAACGGTGGCGCTCCTTAGGCAAACAATGTTTGCCTGGCTGCGATCATGTGGAGTGGTGCAGTGCGGGCTAAGCAGCACATGATGGCCCGTTGGCATCCCAGGGAGCAGCAGCAGCGTAGCGTCTTGGAAATCTAGGCGTTGAACTGGATGGAAGTGAAGTCTTTAGTATATGGAAGGTATTTTATATATTTCTAAAGTAGTTCGGTTTTTTTGTAACTCTCATTGTCTTCCATGTGACAATGCAACAGCGTGATGGTGATGTAACTGTGAGAGTCGTGGTATTCATGCTTATACGAATGGAAATCTTGGTTATCATTGGTTTCATGCACACTGACTAGCTTTGACTGAAGTGAAACAAATACTTTCATACCCTACCATTCGTTCCACACTATCACAAGGTGCAGGCTTGCTTTGACTAATGAAAAGAAGTCAGCTAAGGTAAGCACCATTCTGCTGGCCGCTGCCTCGCCCGTGAAAGCTAATTACTTTGAGGGATCCTTCGCTAGTGGGAAAGAAATAATTGTGTTTGTAATTTTCTTGTGTTCAGATATCATGTGTCTGTATCCTTTATAATCGAGACAGTCCATACAATGTTCACACAGGAGCGGTCTAGTGTCATGTAGCCAGTATTAGTTCCTGCACTCCATGCGCTGTTGGTCCGCCCTGTCATCCCTGTTCAGCCCTCTTGTCACGCTCGCCAACGACCCATTGTCCCTAATTCCCATTCGCATTCTTTGGCCGCTTGTTCTCTCCCCATAATGCGTCCTCATTCACTCCTCCCCTCCCTCTCCTCTCTTCCCCTTAAAACCTTAACGCCCCTTAAATCTTCCTTAAGTCTTCTCCACACGATTCTTAACTTTCTCTCTCCACTCTGCTTAACCTCCTCCTTCTACCACTAGCACCTCTTCGCCACTTCAACTTCTCTCTCTCAGGCTTTCCACGAATTCTATCCCTTTCACCAGTGTTAGCAAAACTTCCTACACCTTCCTCGCTTCCCTTCTCCAGGTCGTAATCAGGCCACTCGCCTTACCCTCGCCCTCTCTGTAAAAGCCGGCAACTCAATAACACGTTGAGACTGTAATATCCCTCTTTGCTGGGAACTCAATGTAGCAGTGCTAGTCTACCCAGTTAAGGGTGCGGCGGGAAGGTCGCGGTGGGGGGGGGGGACGGGAGAGAGAGAGAGAGAGAGAGAGAGAGAGAGAGAGAGAGAGAGAGAGAGAGAGAGAGAGAGAGAGAGAGAGAGAGAGAATCCTAGCAGCTAATAGAAGGAAACACTTTTTAAAGTTTCCTCTAATTTTCACTGACAGTTTGTTACTATATCATTATTTTACCGCTTGGACTGTCACAGTACGTAAATATTTCCAGATATCGTACATATATATATATAGAGTGGTAGATGAGTGGAACGGACTCAGTAATCATGTAGTTAGTGATAGGACACTAGAGAGCTTTAAGAGAAGATTAGACAAGTTTATGGATGGGGATAACAGATGGAAATAGGTAGGAGTGTTTCATACAGGGACTGCCACGTGCAAGCCTGGTCGCTTCTTGCAGCTTCTCTTATTTCTTATGTTCTTATGTTCTTATATTATTGTTTCAGTTCTCGTAGCTGTTTCATTCTATTGATGATGCAGAATCCTTGGTAAATTATCACCAGCATTATACAACCACCACCGAAAAACCATAATAACCTGTACTAGAGCCTGGTAAAGTAGTGGAGTTAAGGCTTCGAGACATCTTTCATCTTTTCTACCGTCATGCAGTTATTGATGTTCAGAGTAATGGCGGTAATGATGCTGGTATGTAAGGAAGCAAAATACTGGATCTGATTTACGTAGATAATAGTAATAATAATAATAATAATAATAATAATAATAATAATAATAATAATAATAATAATATAATTCATTGTATCCCCTTGTGCCTGCCAGGAAAGACTCACAAACTCTGGTTGGGTAATCATGCACTGCCAGGCAAAATCCAGAATATTTGGAATTTGTTGCAAGTTGTCGCTGTCAAAAGTTGTGGCAAAGTTTCGCAAGAATGCAGATTGCAGGAATTTCGTAATTTGTTGGGTTTCGATTGTAAACCGAGAGTGTTACAGGCCGCTGTTATTTAGCTGCGTCCACACGATGGAACAGCGCCCGGCAGCCTTAAGTCATTACCTGGCTAAGTGTGTTGGGCACGTTTGTGTTGTAAAGGCGACGGAAATGTTCCCTTGGCAGTAGAAATGAAGTTATATTTCTTCCGGAAAGATTGAGAGGCAGGATTTCGTACGCGAGTTCGCGTGCCTGGCAGTATGGTTCTCTTCCTCTGTGTGTGTGTGTGTGTGTGTGTGTGTGTGTGTTTAGGTATAATCAAAAGCCCAATTCGAGCAATTATGCATATGCCAAAGCCGCCAGTGAATGTTTGACTGCTGTGTGAGGATAATGTATGCATGCGATTCTTTCTGTTTTGTAGAGTAGAATTTGCTTTGTGATACTTTGATGAATAGTGAGATTATACGATTCACTTTTTATTTCAATGAGTCGTGCTGACCACTATTTATCATCATTTCAAGGCAAGGTACCCGTTCTTTTCTCAATATTTTTAGTAAGTAAACAATTTCCTCCAAATAAACAAGAAATCAATGGTGTTTCCTTTATACAAACCGCATCTATCGAGTACTTCATAATCTGCATTTATTGATTGATTGATTATTGTCATTGTTAAACCACAAAACAAATAGGCGAAATAGGATTAAGTGGAAAATATAAATCTTATTAGATATAACATATCAGTGAAACATAACACATAATCACCACTCTACATATAATTACATGATATAAAATATGAAAATTCACCAAGCATGCATTTCGACTGTAGTGATCGTGATACGGCAAACTTCCTTACGTCCTACGTGAAGCCGAAGCAATTACTGATTGTGATTTATCTGAAAAATTATAATGATGCAAGTTGACAAGTAAATGAAGGTACGCACGACTTGTATTGAGACCTGTATGAAGCAGCTTGTCTTTAAACTGCATGATGTGACAATTGGTGAAGTGTTGTATTATTAAGAGCATATTACATTCGTGACGTAGCTGTACCTCTGCTTTCCTTACAGCTGTTCATCACAATCAGACTAGGCAGCTTTATTGATGAGGAAAATAGGTGGAAATAGGTAGGTATGTTTCATGCAGGGACTGCCACGTGTAGGCCTGGTAGCTTTTTGTAGCTTTCCTTTTTCTTGTGCTCCTGTGTTCTAATCAGCAGAACACAACAGTCATAATTAACTTACCTTCACTTATACAGCTGTTCATCAGAATCAGCAGCAACCATAGCCAAGATTTAAGCTACCTCATGTGAACAGCAGCAACACAGCCATACAACCACCGGAATCGTATACCTAGTAGTAGTTTTAACCAGTACTAGTAGTAACCTATTCTAATTGTTTACTGTAGTTTATATTGCTGTGAACTGGTGATGTTGTTGGTAAGGGTCGTGCAGAGTTATGTGTGGTCGTTAAGGCGTGATAGTTTGGTGGAAGGAGTGCTTAAAGCAATTCATGGGTTGTTCCGAAACTTCGAATCATGTATCAGACGATGTCAGCTTGAGCTTCCTGTGTGTGGGGTGTCTCAGTTCGCGTGTAACCGCCGCCCTGGTATGGTGTTGAGGTGTTATCGTGTTACTGGTCAGGTTGGGAGGTGTTGCTGTAAACACTATTGCGTATTCAAACGTTGTGTTCACGGGTTAAGTGCAGTCTGTTAATGTTATGAAATTAGCTTTGTGTACCTGTTGGTTACGTGGATCGATGGTGGTGGTGGTGTGTGTGTCACTTGGTTACGCGTGTGGATAGCGGTAGTGTGTGCTAACGGGTTGTTCTGTATGGAGGTTGGTGGCGTGGATATACGTGCGGATAGCGGTAATGAGTGGCAGTGGGGTTATCTTATATGGTTGGATGTGCGGATGATCGTGGTGGCGTTGTTGTATGTACTTTCATGTGTTGGCAGTGTTGCGCGCTCTATAAATGCTAGAGCTGGTTAACAAAATAGTTTATTCGGCATTAGGTGCGTGCGAGTCCTGTTTACCTTGTGACAGTAGTATGAAATTATGAAACGTCACGTGGGCGTTAGAGGGTGTGGGTTTATACAGTGTGGCGTTCTTGGACTCGGAACCACTTGGCAGGTTATCGTTTAAACCTTGATTGAGGCCACTTTTCCGTATGTATCTTTGGTGGTCTGATGGTAGCGTCATTGCTCGGATGTTCAATGAAATGCCGATTTCATTGAACATATTATTAATATGCATGTTTTATAACTAAAACATACATTAATATAAAGATTATTGACACGAGTGGTTATATATATATATATATATATATATATATATATATATATATATATATATATATATATATATATATATAGTTATATATATATATATATAGTTTATATATATATATATATATATATATATATATATATATATATATATATATATATATATATATATATATATAGTTATATATATATATATATATAGTTATATATAGTTATATATATATATATATATATATAGTTATATATATATATATATAGTTGAGGTTTTGTATCCATGGTAGCAGCTGTGGAGCCGGTGGCGCTGGGGATTGAGCGTAGCTGTAAATTTCCTACAATATAGTTTTAAGCAAGACTGATATAGACGAGGCTGTTGTCGCATGTTAGAAGGGTTTCGACTGGAAGTTTACTGGAAGTTTGATGATACTTAAAAGGTGGTTTTATTAGTGAATTTAAACTTTCATCAAATACAACATGTAGAAAAATATAGAAGGGGACAATATTAGGGACATACAGGGCCAGATCCGTGTTGATATTAGTAATACAACATATTTCAGATCACGTGGGAAGACAGTGAGTGGCCTCCCGTCTTCGGCTGAGTCGAGGAGGCACGGAGAAACTGGCTTCATGAAACTGTCCCGTCACTCTTACCGAGTGTACGCTAAACGAACGGTCCTATTACCTAAACTTTTCTTGATGTTTTTGTGTGTGTGCTCTTAAATGTAATGAATGGATATAGGAAAAAAAATAGCCATAGTCTCTTAAATTTTAATCCGTCATATTTTACTACAGATTGGTCCTGTTGCCGTTGACACAGATGATGCACTCGTGAAACTACTACTACAGTGAAACTACATCTACAGTGAAACTACTACCACTACAATGTGTAAGGAGCTACCAGCGGCTGCCGCTTTTATTCCTGTGCACACGTGGCTGACTGGGCTGTTTTCCGAACAGGAAATTGTAAGACTCGTGGATTAGCAGTGTTGCTGATTAAGGAGCAGTTTGTTCTTAAGAGTTCGAGAGACTCTTCCTACTCTTCCTTGATTTTTTTTTTTAATGAAAATTTACACGAGAATTTGTTGCATGTTTTCTCCGTAAACACTTAGAGGTTTAAATAAAATTTGAGGTTTAAATAAAATTTTTTTTTAAGGTTTTTTGAAAAAAACAGTGTATTTCCACCTTTCCCCCTTTCCCCCATTAAATCGAGATTTTGCTGAATCTCCGGAGACTCTTCGAGGTATCTCAATCACACTGTAGAAATTGAATTAACACGTGTATTTAAGATTTTTTAAATGTGCAAGATGAAAAAAAAAGTTTACGAGGGTAATCTGGTTTAGTTAGTCTCAGCGCACCGCAATCTATTACCAACGAAATGACGACCCTTTACTATCACCAGTCAAAAAAAAAAAAAAAAAAACGACTGATGCCCGAACGGAAAAAAAAAACCGTTACAGCCTCACGGGGGTGATCGGAACTGAAAAATAGTCGAGGCAGTTCCTCAAGATTCACACCAAAACAGCCAAGGTGCATCAACCTTAACGTCTGCTCTCCGCACATCTGTTCTTTGGGATGGATAACTTGAAAGGTTTCTTCCGTGGTGTCCAGGTGCCAGCAGGATGAAGCAGCAGTAGTATATGCTCGTCCCTAGGTGGCTCGATAAATCTGGGAACAATAATAATACAATATTAAAAAGTCAGGCTCTTGTGTCTCCCGGGTTATTTTGTAGTGTAATGATCTTGAGGGATGAAAGAGCAAAACTGGAAAAGCTAATTAGACAGTAAGAATCTTAAAATATATTCTTAGTACTACACAATATATATTCTTAGTACATATTCTTAGTAGTCAATATATTCTTAGTACAAGTTATTAATTAGTACCTCTCAATAAACACATTATTAAAAGGTAATAATAAACACAAACCCTAAAAATATATTAAGAGGTAATAAACACAAATCCTAAAAATATACAAATACCAAGCATTAAGAGCTAATAAACACAAATCCTAAAAATATACAAATACCAAGCATATTCTGCGCGTAGCGTAGCTTTCTTTAGTCCCGTGCCGGCCCTCTACGTTGCGCTTGAATGCAACTGTTATACTAAGAGGAGAAAATGTTAGTTTCATTTATGTATATGAAATACCACAGCCTCGTTGAAGGAAAACTTTCCATAATTTAAGCGAACGAAGCTTCAGCAATATATCAGAATATGATAAAGTACAACAAGAACACACACCTCTCTCTCTCTCTCTCTCTCTCTCTCTCTCTCTCTCTCTCTCTCTCTCTCTCTCTCTCTCTCTCTCTCTCTCTCTCTCTCTCTCTCTCTCTCTCTCTCTCTCTCTCTCTCTCTCTCTCTCTCTCTCTCTCTCTCTCTCTCTCTCTCTCTCTCTCTCTCTCTCTCTCTCTCTCTCTCTCTCTCTCTCTCTCTCTCTCTCTCTCTCTCTCTCTCTCTCTCTCTCTCTCTCTCTCTCTCTCTCTCTCTCTCTCTCTCTCTCTCTCTCTCTCTCTCTCTCTCTCTCTCTCTCTCTCTCTCTCTCTCTCTCTCTCTCTCTCTCTCTCTCTCTCTCTCTCTCTCTCTCTCTCTCTCTCTCTCTCTCTCTCTCTCTCTCTCTCTCTCTCTCTCTCTCTCTCTCTCTCTCTCTCTCTCTCTCTCTCTCTCTCTCTCTCTCTCTCTCTCTCTCTCTCTCTCTCTCTCTCTCTCTCTCTCTCTCTCTCTCTCTCTCTCTCTCTCTCTCTCTCTCTCTCTCTCTCTCTCTCTCTCTCTCTCTCTCTCTCTCTCTCTCTCTCTCTCTCTCTCTCTCTCTCTCTCTCTCTCTCTCTCTCTCTCTCTCTCTCTCTCTCTCTCTCTCTCCTATATAATCGTCAAATGAAGAAGAAAGAAGTTAAGTGTATGCAATATTAAATTTTGGGACACAAAACAACTCAGTTCCCAAGGGGACGACGGAACAAAGTTAAGGCTTTGTCCTTTTTATAAGGCTCGCTACATTTTATTTCCTTTTTTTTCCTCGTCAGTGTTTGGAGTAAGTACCATTCCAGGTTAACTCAAGCACTGATGCCTTACACAACCTGCCTGATTCTGTATTTCCCCCTACTATAACTTGAACTCTTTCACGAGGGACCTTTCAAAACATTTGCTTCTCTAATGTAACCCATAACTAGCAAATCAAGCATCTTCATTTATAATCAAATGATGCAGCGCGCAACCATCAATCCCCGCTGGCTCGTCACTCCATCCCCACCTCACGCCCCATGGTTTGCAGGGCGGCGCCTCAAGGGGTCGTTAGGTGGGTCATTATATCACCACGTGACGTCATCAATCATCAGTCAATTTAACCTGCTCCTGGAAGTGATTAGAATTGTCAACACACCACCCCATCCCTTATCCCCTTCTGGCCATGCACACACACACACACACCACACACATACACACACACACACACACACAACGTTGGTTTTCCTATTTACTCTAAATCCATCCTGTTACTTATACCTCTCTCTCTCTCTCTCTCTCTCTCTCTCTCTCTCTCTCTCTCTCTCTCTCTCTCTCTCTCTCTCTCTCTCTCTCTCTCTCTCTCTCGTTTCTTCCAAGTATCTCGTTCTCCTCTTCCTCGTCCTCCATCTCCTTCTTACCTTATTTCCTCCTCTTTCACAAAACAGAATTTCCTCTCAATGACTCGTTGCTTCTATCTTCCCTTCCTCTCATTACTTACTCCTGCCTTCCCTCCTGTCCCTCTCCCCTTCTGTACTTCTACCGCTCCGGAGTTACGTACTATTTCTTCTTCTTTTATAACGCCATTCCATCACTCCTAAATGTCAACGCCTTACCTACGCAGCAATCCATTTTCTTTCCTTTCCTTCCATACACACACAGCCACAACTCAACTGTACGAATTCCCAGTATCACCTCTTCTGCTTGTCACTATCCATGTCTTCACGTCTCTCTTATTCCCTCCTTCACCGCGATCTCCTCCCTTCGGTTATTCCTCTCTCCTTTCCTTCCTCTTTTTCACCCAACGCTTGCTCCCAATCTCTTCCCTCGCCATAATTGTTCCCACCCTGTTTGGAGTGCGAGGAAAATGACGTAATCAGCTGAAATTAATTGGGGGTGCTCAGTGAGTCGGGTGTCAGCGCGGGGAGCCATGAGTCATCAGCCGGAGCGGTGTCAGAGAATATTTGTCAGGCTAATGGTGTAATCTGATCGCCGGGGAGGCAGGAAGGGGACATTATGTATGCTAGCGGGGGACGGCAGAAGCCATCGATCCCGCGGGGGCAGCAGAAGGTGGTGGTGGTGTTGGTAGTGGTGGTGGAGGGGGTGACGAATAAACGGAGGAGGAACACAGGTCGTTGAGGAGAGGAGTGAGAGAGAGAGAGGGAGAGAGAGAGAGAGAGAGAGTGAGAGGAGGAGAGAGAGAGAGAGAGAGAGAGAGAGAGAGAGAGCGCTTTGTGTGGACGAGAAGTAGGAGAATATCATATTCTGAAACACTTGTACACAGCACCTCCATTAATTTCCAAAGGCTCCAGTTGAAGTTACACGGTTTTTTGTTTTTTTTATAGATTTTCTATGACCCTAGTGACAGATTAAAAAGATTATTACATTATTAACAGAATAAACAGTCTTGAGAATCTGGTCAAGCATCTCTGTGCCTTGTGAAAACCTGTCGTGGTTTCTGAATACGAGCCAGAGAGGAGAAAGGAAAGGGAAAGGGATAGGAAAAACATTCAGATACAAAAATATAGACATAGGAGAATAATAAAACGGTGGAGGATAATACAGGTGATGCCGATGATGATGATGATGATGAGGAAAGAGATGACATAGGATAGTTTTGTTAGCGGCGAGGAAACGCCAACCACGGCGGGGAGAGAATGTGGTGGTGTGGTGGTGGTGGTGGTGGTAATGGAAAGAGGAGGAGCAGCAGGAGGAGGAGGAGGAGGAGGAGGAGGAGGAGGGAAGCGATGATGATGAGGAAGAGGAAGGGAATGGAGGAAGGCTTAGTAGGATTTGAGGAGATTCTGTGCGAGAGAGAGAGAGAGAGAGAGAGAGAGAGAGAGAGAGAAGAGAGAGAAGAGAGAGAGAGAGAGAGTAGAGCAGAGAGAGTCGAGAGAGAGCGAGGAGAGAGAGAAGCACTAGGGACCATGATCTAACTGGACTGATGGACTGATAAACACCAAATTAAATCTCTCTCTCTCTCTCTCTCGTCTCTCTCTCTCTCTCTCTCTCTCTCTCTCTCTCTCTCTCTCTCTCTCTCTCTCTAGCCATTGTACCATCCCTCCTTCCTTCCTCACTTCGTAACCTTCCATCATCACCCCAGCCTCCTCCTCCTCCTCCTCCTCCTGCTCCTCCTCCTGCTCCTATTCCTTCATCCTCCCTTCCACCATACAGTCTTAACGTTCCCTTTGTGTTCATCCATCTCCCCAAATCCCGGCCTCGCATCACCTCAGCCTTAGTGGAACCCCGAGCCCTGGCCAATCTTGTAACCAATTCCCTCTGTAACATCCCTCCCATTTCCTCATCTCCTTTTCCTCCCATCCGCTCATACCCTTGTCCTCTCTCTCGTCTCTCTCCTCCTACTCATCACGCTGCTTTCCTACAAACCTCTACCTGTCCTTCACTTCTTCCTTCCCGCTTCTTCCTCTTCCTCATCCTCCCATTCATCGTCCTTTCTTTCCCCTTTCTTCCTCCCTTCCCTCATCGCCTCAAGCTCCCTCTACCACCCTCGGGAGAACTTTTCAACAAGACTCTGGAATTCGCTTATAGAAGACTGAGGTGGAAAAGCTGAGCTGAATACGGAATGCTGAGTCAATTTGGACAGATGGCTGCGAGAGATGGGGTCTTTAGTAGTACCCCTTGCATGCCTCACCATACCTCTCTCTCTCTCTCTCTCTCTCTCTCTCTTGGATCGAGGTTTATGCATATCTACTTTTTTTTCTTTTCTTTCTTCTTTCTTTTCTTTTAATATCTTGTTTCAGAAGACGGATAGAAAAATGTAATAAAAGATTCTCTCTCTCTCTCTCTCTCTCTCTCTCTCTCTCTCTCTCTCTCTCTCTCTCTCTCTCTCTCTCTCTCTCTCTCTCTCTCTCTCTCTTTCTACCATACTCCTTTTTCACCACCACTTTGTTTTTCCTTCTGACATTACGAAGGCCGAGGCAGGAGAACACATCGCTTCCCGCTGGACTGGCCGGCTGGACGGCTGACGAACGGAACGCAAAGCCACACCGAAACGTAATGAAACTCAACTCGAAACGCAAGTTGAAAAGAGTTCGAAGAGTTACCGCTTGCGTTTTCTGTGTTACTACTAATTCTTCTAAGCCATTGTATGTGCGTGTGTGCGTGTGTGTGTGTGTGTGTGTGTGGTCCACTGCCTGATGGAGAGGCCAGGAGAGGGTGGAAGGAGAGTCGGGGGAAGTGGGAGAGGGAAGAGGGAGAGGGAAGAGGGAGAGGAAGAGTGATACGCACCGCAGGATGGAGGAGTGGGGTGAGGGTGGATGAGGGTGATGGAGGGAGATAGAGTGAAGGGGAAGAGAGAGCGGAGGAGGAAGGGAGAGTGGAGGGAGGGAGGGAGGGAGAGTGGAGGAAGTAGGGAGAGCGGAGGAGGAAGGGAGAGTGGAGCGGACGAGCAGGGGAGAGCAAAGAGGGGTCAACGGAGTGAACTGAAATTAGAAAATGCCTTAGAGATTAGTTTAAATTTTTAGTCTAGTAATGACACAGCTTTATTTCTTTTTAGCATCTCCACCAAATACGGTGGTGAAAAAATTTTAGTTACCAGAACAAGCAAGCTCACCACTTACATCATTGCTTCACCTATCATGTAGTTATATTCTTAGTCTAGCCATGTCGCAAGTTTTTCTTCTGTATTTTTATCAACATAATAAGCAAGTGAAAAAAATATTAGGTAGCTGAGCAACGCCTCTAAAAAAAAAAAGATAAATAAATAAATAAAATAAAATAAATAAATAAGATAATAAATGAATAAATAAATAAACTCATCATCTACATCGTTGCGTCATCTTTCAAGTCATGTTAAAATATCTAGTCCAGTTACCATGAAACTTTTTTTTTTTTTTGCATCTGGAACTAATACGGAAGTGAAATATATTAGAGCAAAAAAAAAAATAAAAAATCTACACCGTTGCTTCACCTTTCAAGTCAAGATAAAATTTTTAGTCTATTAGTTATCGTGCAACCTATTTTTTTCTGCATCATCACCTAATATGCACGTAAGTGAAAATTATAACAGTTAATACGAAAAAAAAAAAAAATAAGCCCAAAACTCACCACCTACATCGACGCTTCGGCTCTCAAGTTAATCTTCATTATTATAGTGAAGCTGCCTCCACCACGACGAGTATATGCTTGATGCATTTTTTCATTATCTTCATCTAATATGCAGATGAAAGTCTTACAACTAATAGAAAAAAAAAATATACGTGTAAAACTCACCGCCTACCTCGTCTCTTCACCTTTCAAGTCAATCTCCATTATACTGAAACAACTTCCACCACCACGAGGATTTCCGGGTGCTTAATTTACGTCCAGGTTCAGCGACCCCAAAAGCCTCCAGAAACTAAAGCGGTAAAGGGAGATGCACGGTTCATGCATAGACTCATTCTAGACTCATTCATGTTGTTCCGTTGCTGCCAATAACTTCGAGCTCCTTCCCTTTACTGAGTTGAGGCGAATCCTTTTCGAGGGCAGTGATCGTGGGGATAAATGCGCATAATCGTATGATCCGGCATAAATGGAAAGATTCAATATAAAGGGTATTTGTGTGTTATCAGCTGTCCTATGCATCATATTATTTTGAAAACCAGTATGACCTGCTGGAGTGAGTTAATATCATGCCTTTATTGTTTTTTTTTTTGTTATCAGTTGCCGTATACATAATATTTTGAAAGCCTATATGATCAATCAGAGCGAATTAGTGCCATGCCTTCCTTGTCTTTTAGTGCTTACGGTATCTTTAGTATGGAAGAGCAAGTGTGTTTGAATGATGAACAGTAAAGTAATGAGTACCAGAAGAAAGAACATAACATAAGGAAATAAAGGAAGCTGCAAGAAGCCGTCAGACCTACACGTGGCAGTCGTTCATGGAAAAGACCACAAATATAAGTTGCATTAACTCGAAAGAACATCCCCTTACTCCCACGTTACTTATCCCGTTAAATGGCGTTAGGTGGGAACTTCAATAGCGACGAGGGTGATGGTGAAATGTAATGAAGTGCATAATGAATGATGATGTGAGGATCTGTTGTGCAGGAGCGTCATTTAATAATAGAGAGCTGTTCTGGACGGTGGCGTGGCGTGGCGTAGCGCGGTGGTGTGTGATACAGAGCTTTGTGGTGAGATGAGGTTCTGTATCACTCGCGTGGGGAGGAGAGGCGCGCCATGATGCAGAGCTGTGCCGTGTGATGAATGGGATGACCTGCGTGGTGAAGCGATGTGTTGTGTGGTAGTGTGGTGTGGTGGGAGTATGTTATGTGATAGTGCGGTGGCTAGAGTATGTCATGCGGTGGTGGTGGAGCGGTGGTGGGTGAATTGTGGTAGTGTAATGAATGTTGTGGTGTGGTGGTATGTGATGCGGGAATGTGTCGTTTGGTGGTTTGGTGGTTGGTGATGCGAATGTGTTCTGTGGTGGTGTGGGGTGTTGGTTGTGTGTGTGTGGTGGTGTGGTGGTTGTGTGTGTGTGTGGTGGTGTGGTGGTTGTGTGTGTTGTGGTGCTGTTTGTTGTGATGATAGTGTTGGTGTGTGATACTAGTATGTCATATAGTGGTGTAATAGTGTGCTGTATGTAGTGTGGGGTAGTGGTGGTGGGTAAAGAATACTTATACCACAGTTCATAAGTTTGGTGCATGGTGTTGACAGCAGCATTCCTCCACCACTGAAGAACCCTCGTATAATTTCACAACAGGAACACATACAGACATACACAGACGCCTTGCTTTGTATTTCCCTTCAGATTTCATCGCAGATCTGAGAAACAGAAATTCCGTTCATATTCACAGAGGAGAAAGAGGGAGAGAGGAACGGGTACATGTCACGACACAGGTTACCGTTCCTTGCCTGCTCCTTCCTGTCTCTACCTCCTTATCCTCCTTACCACCTGCTCTCTTCTTTTTCCCACTCCACCCTTCACATTGCTTGCATCATCCACCTTACAGTATCACCACCCCAATTATCACCCTACATCACCATGCATCACTCCCATCACCACCCATCGCCTCATCACCATACGTCAACCTCCATCACCGTCATCACTTCACCATGACCATCATATCACCAGCTCTGGCTAAGGATTCACTGCTGCTATTGGTGTTTGGAGGGTTTCTCTCTTTGCCTCGCTGGGTAGTCAACTCTCTTCATGTTTTTAAGTATATAGTAAAATCACCCAAAAACGGTAAAAATGAGATAAATGCAAGAAAGGTTAGTTCAATCGCTATTCTGGTCATTGTTTGTGTAGGCAATAAAAGAGAATAAGAGATGGATTGTGTCTTCCAAGTTACACAACTATTTAATGAAGAGACTGTAGTACAAGTAATTAAATATCCATGAAGTTGTACGTGATATGAAATGAATAAAAGTATGTGATGAAGTAATTCTGAAACTGTTGGTGAGTTCAGTTGACTTATTCGTTAGTCTAAAACCATCTATTTCTTTGGGAGAGACTTGAAAACATTATGATTGTTATTGGTTCTGAATGTCAATCGCCGAAAACTGAGAGAAATTGTACACGAGAGGAATGACAATGGTAAATCACAACTGAACATGTGTGGCATGAGCATATCAGTACTCGGATTACTGATTCCCGAATGCTCATGTTGTTTGGTCCAGTTAGGCAAGGCTGGATGGACAGACGTGTGTGTGTGTGTGTGTGTGTGGGGGGGGGGGAGGGGGGGAGCAGATGTCATACTGATAGACTAACACATACACACAAACACATATGTAGATGGACAGACTGGCAGATAGGTAGATGGATGAGTGGATAATTGACTCAGTGATGGATGGCCAAACTGTCAGTCTCCTAATGAAAATAAATCTGAGGCTCCTAACAGAAACGCATCATGGAACAATCATCGCCACACAGCGATATGGTGAATTTCACTTCATGACACAGAAAGAGTGCAGGCAGTGAGAACACTGCGTACACTCTTTCTGTAAGTATAAGCAAATGTGCATATAGCTTAATGCTAGAAAAGATTTTTTTTTCAACTTTTTAAATTTATTTATTTATTTTCCTTTTACTACACCATTATCAATGCTCATAATAAAAGTCAACTCACAGACAATGAAATAAAACCAAAATAGTGTAAATAGTACGAGTATACTACAGTTGTATTATCATCAGGTACAACACCGCAGGGCTGCTACAGTCATCATCAGCCCCTATGAGGAGGACTAATCAGGACTGCTTTCAGATTAAGAATACTATAGATTCTTATCAACGCAACACCTGAAGCAGCCTCGTTTTAACACAACACTTCATCACACGACCATGGCAAGACATCCTTAATCAACCTTACGCACTTTACTCTTACTGTCCATCTATCAATATTATGATCTTACTTAAACTTATCTATACTTATCTCTACTTACTATTCATTATCCAACCCCCTGAATCACGAAGTCCTACGCTATGGTCTTGTTTTCTTTACTTATTTTCACTCACCTCTATCCTTTACCCAACCCTCCTCAACTAGTCAGTCCTCCATCTGGATAATTCAAAAGGCAACATCAACATCTTATCCATCCCCACATTGTTGTTGCTGCCATCGCTGTCCTATCCCATTCATAGTGCGTCCCCGCCCCATCCCCACAATGGAACAACTCTAACAATTTGCAATGCTGTCTTCCCACATTGGAGTCTCACAATTCCACACCACACTCCCCAGACCGCCTCGGAATCTCCCCTTTACTACCTTGCAATCCTTTCTAGAATCTGTGCTCCTCTACCCAAGAACACGAAAACAACATTTATTTGTACTACTCCGCGCTTTGCAACACTCACTCCCCAAATAGTGTGTGTGTGTGTGTGTGTGTGTGTGTGTGTGTGTGTGTGTGTGTGTGTGTGTGTGTGTGTGTGTGTGTGTGTGTGTGTGTGTGTGTGTGTGTGTGTGTGTGTGTGTGTGTGTGTGTGTGTGTGTGTGTGTGTGCGTGCGTGCGTGCGTGCGTGCGTGCGTGCGTGCGTGCGTGCGTGTGTGTGTGTGTGTGTGTGTGTGTGTGTGTGTGTGTGTGTGTGTGTGTGTGTGTGTGTTCCATTTTCCCCCCTGTCTTTTACATCTTTTTTTTTTTTTTTGTTTATGTAGGAAGGACACTGGCCAAGGCCAACAAAAATCCAATAAAAAAATATGCCCACTGAAATGCCAGTCCCATAAAAGGGTCAAAGCAGTGGTTAAAAATTGATGAATAAGTGTCTTGAAACCTCCCTCTTGAAGGAATTCAAGTCATAGGAAGGTGGAAATACAGAAGCAGGCAGGGAGTTCCAGAGTTTACCAGAGAAAGGGATGAATGATTGAGAATACTGGTTAACTCTTGCGTTAGAGAGGTGGACAGAATAGGGGTGAGAGAAAGAAGAAAGTCTTATGCCGCGAGGCCGCGGCAGGAGGGGAGGCATGCAGTTAGCAAGATCAGAAGAGCAGTTAGCATGAAAATAGCGGTAGCAGACAGCTAGATATGCAACATTGCGGCGGTGAGAGAGAGGCTGAAGACAGTCAGTTAGAGGAGAGGAGTTGATGAGACGAAAAGCTTTTGATTCCACCCTGCCTAGAAGAGCAGTACGAGTGGAACCCCCCCCCAGACATGTGAAGCATACTCCATACATGGACGGATAAGGCCCTTGTACAGAGTTAGCGGCTGAGGGGGTGAGAAAAACTGGCGGAGACGTCTCAGAACACCTAACTTCATAGAAGCTGTTTTAGCTAGAGATGAGATGTGAAGTTTCCAGTTCAGATTACAAGTAAAGGACAGACCGCGGATGTTCAGTGTAGAAGAGGGGGACAGTTAAGTGTCATTGAAGAAGAGGGGATAGTTGTCTGGAAGGTTGTGTCGAGTTGATAGATGGAGGAATTGAGTTTTTGAGGCAATGAACAATACCAAGTTTGCTCTGCCCCAATCAGAAATTTTAGAAAGATCAGAAGTCAAGCGTTCTGTGGCTTCCCTGAGTTGAAATGTTTACCTCCTGAAGGGTTGGACGTCTATGAAAAGACGTGGAAAAGTGCAGGGTGGTATCATCGGCGTAGGAGTGGATAGGACAAGAAGTTTGGTTTAGAAGATCATTAATGAATAATAAGAAGAGAATGGGTGACAGGACAGAACCCTGAGGAACACCACTGTTAATAGATTTAGGAGAAGAACAGTGACTGTCTACCACAGCAGCAATAGAACGGTCAGAAAGGAAACTTGAGATGAAGTTACAGAGAGAAAGATAGAAACTGTAGGAGAGTAGTTTGGAAATCAAAGCTTTGTGCCAGACTCTATCAAAAGCTTTTGATATATCCAAGGCAACAGCAAAAGTTTCACCAAAATCTCTAAAAGAGGATGACCGAGACTCAGTAAGGAAAGCCAGAAGATCACCAGTAGAGCGGCCTTGACGGAACCCATACTGGCGATCAGATAGAAGGTTGTGAAGTGATAGATGTTTAAGAATCTTCCTGTTGAGGATAGATTCAAAAACTTTAGATAGGCAGGAAATTAAAGCAATAGGACAGTAGTTTGAGGGATTAGAATGGTCACCCTTTTTAGGAACAGGTTGAATGTAGGCAAACTTCCAGCAAGAAGGAAAGTTAGATGTTGACAGACAGAGCTGAAAGAGTTTGACTAGACAAGGTGCAAGCACGGAGGCACAGTTTCGGAGAACAATAGGAATGACCCCATCAGGTCCATAAGTCTTCCGAGGGTTTAGGCCAGCGAGGGCATGGAAAACATCATTGCGAAGAATTTTAATAGGTGGCATGAAGTAGTCAGAGGGTAGAGGAGAGGAGAGGAACAAGCCCAGAATCGTCCAAGGTAGATTCTTTAGCAAAGGTTTGAGCGAAGAGTTCTGCTTTAGAAATAGATTGTGAGATCTTCAACTGAGGCACAAATTCTAACCAGATACTAGATTAGTTAATACCAACACAAAGCATCATATTGTATCAGCATCACTACGCAAAATTTTCCTCTACATGTCAATCACTCGATGCTACAATATACTCATATTTCATATTATGATGGCTGATTCCTTCAATTTCCAAATAACACCACTATACTCCTGACGGAGGAGATATATCAAAAGCCGTGAGAGTAAAATGATGGATTGAGTGACGGATAGGTGATGTAAACAGCCAGTAGAGATGAAGGATGCCCAACGTTACCCCATCTAAAAGGGAAACTTGGTCCTCATCAGTTAACATATTCCCTAACTTTTTTGTCCAGGTCTTCGTCTAAAGAATTTTGTATTAGGAAAGAGATCCCTTCGTTCCCTTTATCTGCCGTCGTTCACTAACAAACCTATTCTGGAACTTTTTTCTTGCGTGTCTCAGCGCCTAACTGAACCTATTGTGTGACCCCTGGTGAAGACCTCACGTCTGCTCCTTAGGTTGCAACAGAACAGACCACTGGTAAAAAAAAAAAATAAATAAATAAATAAATAAATAAACAAATAAAAATAAATAAATAAAAAAATAAAAGTAAAGATAATAATGTTTCTCACTACTAGGCCCATGCCAAACGTTTCTTAAGTTTGTATTTTATTAAAGGTATTAAACAGTTCTTAACTGTCTGTGGATATTTGAAATCGACACACACACACACACACACACACACACACACACACACACACACACACACACACACTCAATACCACCTACATTACACCACACCACACCACACACAGCCCCGGGTTAAACCCCTCACACTAATATATACATACAGAAGCAAGGCACACATATGTACAGCATGCTACATCAGTATGGGCGGCGGTGAACATTCAGCAAATACCGCTTTCCGAGAGATGGCTCGTCAGAATGGCGTGGCATTAAACAATGGTCGGTAATTGTGTAACAAACGACTTTATTTCACAAAGGTTGATGGCTATTCGAGCTGTACGTGAGCATTGTTTTGATTATAATATGTAGCTTCTATTTTTTTCAAAACACTAATGCACGATTACATTGCGAAACAAATTAATTTTGTTAATTTTTACGTTTGAGGAAATCCAGCCTTTTAACGCAACATTTTTTCCCGTGTTTACGAAATACACCAGTGCTTCCAAATGTAATTACAACAAAACCTGCTGAATGAACTGCAACATTTACCAGAAAAAAAAAAAAAAAGAAATCTCATTCACTTTGTAATTCACTTTCTTTTTTTCCAGATTTCCTTCCAGTGACCACCTACGAACTGTTGGTAAAGGAAACACAGCAGCGGGCTGAGGATAGTCCAGAATGTGATGACAACTTATTGCTGCCACGCTGAACATCCATCAGTGACCTGCTCTTACAACCTGTTCATCCTCCGCATGCTCGCCTCATCATCATCATCCATCTCTTTCTTACATGCCAATTTTGCTACTCATCCTCTCACCCTGCATCCTCAACCTTGTCTTCCATCGTCGTCGTCTGCTCTCCACGTTTCTCTTACACCCCAATGTTTTTCTCGTCCTCCCCCTCCTCCTCCACCCCACCACCTTTTCAACCGCCGCCGCTGTCTACTATTCGTATCAGTAACAAGACACGGCTTTTCAGTCTTGTCCCCGTCGGCTCCACAGATGCCACCATTGCTCCCGAGGCCTCCAGTACCTGCCAGCTCGTCCCGCCCACCACATAACTTCATATTAAGCAGGTGACTCTCCGCAAGACAGAGCCCGTCACTCTCGCTGGGAAGTCTGGTCTCTTTTTGTACTCTTTTTTTGGGGGGGAGGGGGGGCGGTGAGTGGTGTTGCTTATAGCGCCAGGCAGCCATTACTAACTGGAGGAGTGACTAAAATGATGGCCAGAGGTTTCCTTCTCAGAGTATCATTAGTATTTTTTTTTTGTTTATTTATTTCGGCGTCTTTTTATTTATTTTTTTTTATTTTAGCATATCCACATTGCAGTTAGGATTATTAGTATTTTTTTTATTATATCTATACTCTTTTTATTTTTTTTTCCATTACCACATCTTGTATTTCTACATTTATTTTCAGTTTCCCATCATCCGTTTTCTCTCTAATTTTCCCTTTATTCCCCTACATTACTGTTCATCTCCCTTTTCATTATTCCATTTTAGCATTCTCCTTCGTCTGCGTTCATTTCAGAAACTACTACTCCTTTTTCACTCTCTAATTCGACTAATTTCCGTATCCGTACCCTTCTTTTCTTCCTTCCCTTTCTTACACTCTCACATCCACATTTACTTCAGTACCCCGTCACCACCTTCAAACTCCCACTTATTTTCTTACATGTATAATCATCTCTCCTTCCTTCCCTGCCCACTCTCTCCGTCTCTACACCCACGTCGTCAGTACATAACTTGCCCAGCACAGGTTCTCGGCTTCCACTCATGTGCATTACCATAATCAATAAAGCGGAGCTGGGCAACGAACCGAGGATAGTGAGTGACAGGGAAGAAAGAATAGGCACAAGGAAAGTTTTGAAAGTGACAGAAGTATGTAGGGGATGACGGGCGGGCTTGAGGAGTGACACGGGTTGTAGAATGTGAATTATAGGCAAAAGAAGACTACAGTAGGAAGATGGATGAAGGAATATGTACTGTACTGCTGTTACTATATGGAGATAGAAGAGAAGTAGAACTAGTAATGAAATGTACCAAAAGAGAAGAAAGGAAGGATCTGTAGTGCACTGGGGCTCTATAGAGACAGGATTACGGTTTAACAGGTGACTAAACGCACTAAAAGGTTCTTGGTTCAGTGTTTGGAAAACAGGTTTATGGATTTTACCATAGGACCCAAAAGAAGACCGCAACAGACGACGATCTAAGAAGTAATACAAAGCGGTACGGGTCAAGAGGAAGGAGGAGGAGGAGGAGGAGGAGGAGGAGGAGGAGGAGGAGGAGGAGATGTTATATAGGGGAATAAGAATACTTAAAAATAAAGACGGAAGAGATGAACTGATTGATAAAACACACGATAAAAACTAAAAAAAAAAAACGCATATTACCACTAAATCTCAAATATACACCAAAGAAAACATTCCTACACAGCGAAAACACAGTCATAACTCGGAAAAAAAAAAAAAAACTAAGAAGGATGAGGTAAACAGGATATGGAAGTACTTGTTGTTTTAGAGTAACGGATGGGGCTGAGGGGAGTGGGTCGGGGAGACGAGGGACAAGTACGTGAAGTTAAGGAAGGGAAGAAAGGCCTGTGGGATGGAAGAAGGAAAGAAAACGGAAGGAAGAAGGAAAGGAGAGGAGAGAGCTGAGGGACAAGTACGTGAGGTTGAGGAAGAGAAGGAAGGTAAGATGCGTAGGAAGGAAGAGGAAAGGAAGAGGAAAAGCGGGGAGGGGAGGAACAAATACTTGAGTTTGGGGAAATGGAGAAGGATGTGTGGGAAGGAAGAGGTAAGAGAGGGAAAAGTACGTGAGGTCGAAGAAGGGAGGAAGGGTGTGTGGGAAAGAAGAGGGAAAGCAGAGAGGTGGGGGGACAAGTTCGTGAAGTTGGGGAAGGGAGGAAGGACGTGTTGGAGGGAAGGAGGAGGGGAGGCAAGGAAGCAGGGAAGCAGGGAAAAGCAGGAGCAAGTACGTAGGTGGCGGTGCAGGAATGTTCCCCGACATTGACAGGGCTCCTCGCGACACATTTGCATACATAAATCTGCCCCGCCCTTCACGACACACACACACACACACACACACACACACACACACACAAGGAAGTGAGGCCGCTTTGCTTCTTCCTTTGCTCCACCTTTCGCCCTTCATTTCCTATTTTATGCCATGTTTTGGTTTATTTTCTCTATTATTTTTTTTCTTCCTTCCTTCATTTGCTCGTTATTATTTTCTTTTATTCATTTGCCTCTCTTCAATATGATGTGTTTTTGTTTGCGTGTCTCTCTTTTGTGTATGTGTCTGCTGTATCTATTTGTTTGTCTTTGTTCGTCTGTTGTTTTCCTGTCTGTTTGTTAGAAAGAAGCACAGAAAGACACCATGAAATGATAATAAAACTGACAATTTTCCTTCCAGTCAAAAATAGGACCACCGTTACTTTCATATCAGTACGTCTGTTGTTAATTCCAGTTGGGTACTATCATGATATCCTTTCCACCTTAAAACCTTAAAATAGCCAAGTTGGAAGCTAATGAGCTGAAATGCTGAATTCAGAAGTCAATCACAATAATTGATATCCACCGTACGCGAAACGCTCTTTAAGAGTAGGATATCAGCAAAAAATAATCAAATAAATCAAATATATAAATAAATAAATAAATGAAAATAAATTAATAAATGAAATAAAATAGCGCTTTCAGAGAAGTTATCCATAGAAAAATGGAAACACGACAACCCAAATTCCTGGTAACCGCTCGGTAGGTACGAGTATTATCATAGAGATGATAATATTCTTAGGTTTATAACAATGAGAAGTAATGATCAGTGATGGAATCAAAGAGTATTGTCTGGTACATATTCTTATAATAATCATTCTCTCTCTCTCTCTCTCTCTCTCTCTCTCTCTCTCTCTCTCTCTCTCTCTCTCTCTCTCTCTCTCTCTCTCTCTCTCTCGAGTGCCGGAATCTTCCTCCTCTTTCACTTTCTTCCTCTTTTCATAAAATTTCATAAAGTTTTTATATCTGCCTCATTCACACGCAGAAATCTTCTGGGCTTAAAGCAAAGTTCCGAAAGAAGTGAGCTTACTGGAGATTAAGCTAAAAATTATGCAAAAATAGAAAAAGTTGTATGCATATAAATTATTACTTTTTTCCCGGAATTTCTATGTTTACCTTAAATCCACGTTTCCTCAAAAGTGACGCAGCGACGCAAGTGTGAAGAACTGGCGCGGTGTGGAAGTTACGAGAAGAAACGCAGAAGGAAAGAAGGATGGGGAATGCTGGCTGGGGTGCGTGGGAGTAAGGTGCTGAGGGGGACGTGTGGCTGCATGTACCCAGCCTGTTGTATATGTGAGTATATATAGAGAGAACTGATTTTCTTTTCACGCACCATGGAAATTGGTCGAGTAAGAAAATACTGAAATAAATGGAAACAAATAATGGAAGCGAGGTGAGAGTGAAGGAGGGAAGAAGTGGCTTTATTCTTTAGGAAGCAGTCACTGTAAGAATGCTGACGTGATAGTAATGAGAGGCATAACTGAAGCGTTGACATAATAGTAATGCATGGAAGTGTTTATAAGGAGAGAAGCCTAATGGTGAAGGAAATGTGATAGTAAAAGGTAAAAAGTGACTTTTCACATTATTTAAACATTGTTGAAGAATTCATAAGTGTTCATAGCAAGAAAAAGTTTAGGGAGAAGTACAACACCTAAATTAACTAGAAAGACCCTAATACACATCAAATTTTCCATCACTTTTTAATTTACATTACCTTCAATCTTTAGTAACTCAAATACGTTCAAACAATACTGAATAAAGAAAGCACTGGAATGAAATGTTGATAAAATCACCCTAACACTCTCGCCGACGCAAGATTTATCCAGAGAGAGAGAGAGAGAAAAAAAAAAAAAACGAGCAAAACGCAGTGGAATTTAGAGTTTCCGCGCATATGCTCCCTTGCTCCTCTGACTCTGGCATTTTTTAAGTAAGTGGGCGCTTGGACAAGGTAATAACTTTAAAGCAAGATTAACTTGGGGCATGCATTTCATATACCTTACAACTACAGAGAGAGAGAGAGAGAGAGAGAGAGAGAGAGAGAGAGAGAGAGAGAGAGAGAGAGAGAGAGAGAGAGAGAGAGAGAGAGAGAGAGAGAGAGAGAGAGAGAGAGAGAGAGACTGTGTGGCATTGAGGCCTGATAGCGAAGCTCGAGCAACTAAGCGTAGCTGGGGAGCTACTTCACCTGTTCTCCAGCTACCTCATGGACAGGAGTCTCCGGAAGGTGGTGCAGGGACATACCTCACCCAGCTATCCAGTAAAGGCCTATGTTCCACAAGGGTCAGTCCTCGGACCCACGCTGTGGAACATCTACCTGAATGACCTCCTACAGGGCACCCCCGCAGCCTGTGCCTACGCTGACGACTGTACTCTCCTTCGATCTTACTCAAGGGAAGAAGTACATGACGTGATAACCTCCGTCAACAAACAGCTGGACGACGTGATGGCCTGGGGAGAGAGGTGGCAAGTCAAGCTTGCCTCCGGCAAAACCCAAGCCATGGTAATATCACGTGCCGGGGAGGACGCGGACCAGCTGCGTGGAAGCCTGAGGCTCGGGGAAGACGTCATTCTTCTACAGGACAGCAATGACATCCTTCGGCGTGGAGACTGACTCTCGGCTGCGCTTTGACAAGCACCTCGAGAAGGTGGCCTGAAATGCCTCCTTGAAGGTGACACTGCTGCGCCGAGTGAAACACCTCTCCCCTGATGACCTGCGGACCCTGTACAAGTCCCAAGTCAGACCTGTCATGGAGTACACCCCCCTCACCTGGATGTCAAGCGCCCGCTGTCATCTCAACCTACTGGATAAGGTACAGAGGCGCGCAGAATGCCTTATCCCAAGGAGGGGACCAGCGGAGACCACTCCAGCAACCATGGTAACAGCGGCAGCAGCTGACACAACAGACTGGCGCAGCAGCCCCAGCGTTGGACTGCTTGGAGCACCGCAGGAGAGTCACTGCCCTGACGGTGCTACACAAAGCACAGGTCCACCACGTGGCGCACCTGGCGGACCTGAGGGTTACCTGGAGGAGGTCTGAGCGATGCACGAGGACGGTGCTGAGCAACGACTTCCTCTTGGAGGTCCCAAGGTCCTACTCCACCACCCACCAGCGCGCCTCCACTGCCACAACGGTCAGGCTGTGGAATGCCTTCACCACTGCTGTGGACATCAGGCAAATTTCCAACCAGCAGGCAAAGGTTGCCGCCCACAGATGGCTACAGCAGCAGCCACCTTGACAGTGATGTTTATAGTGTACAGTGTGCAGTGTATAGTCTGTAGTATGCGTAGATATGTGGACAATAGCTTTAAGATGGTTTGTCACACGATAGTGTAAACTTTAGTTACAAATATGTCCTCCCCAATTATATCACCGTATTTATTGCAAATGTTTAAAAATTATATATATATATATATATATATATATATATATATATATATATATATATATATATATATATATATATATATATATATATATATATATATATGAGAGAGAGAGAGAGAGAGAGAGAGAGAGAGAGAGAGAGAGAGAGAGAGAGAGAGAGAGAGAGAGAGAGAGAGAGAGAGAGAGAGAGAGAGAGAGAGAGAGAGAGAGAGAGAGAGAGAGAGAACCACCAGGAACTGCAACAGACGTGGCGGTAACGTCAGGTGCACTTACTGTGCAAGGGGCCACACGGTGGACAACTGCTACGCCAAGGCAGCTGAAGAGCGGCAGGAGCGCCTCCTCAGACTTGTAATCGCTGAGGTGAAGCAGCCAACCTCCTACCACTTGGCCTCCCCACCAGGCTTCTCCCACTCCCAGGCACAACCAGAACGGCATCAATGGGGGCAAACAACAGGTTGGCAGTGGACGCCCCACAGACCTCTACTGAATAACCCTGGTGTCCCCCCCGCGGTAAGCACTCATCATCATGGAGGAGTCACCACGGAGTGCAAGGAGTATGCTGACTGTCCTCTTAGCAAATGTTCACGGCTTTCGCACAAACATTGGCGACCTCACCCATAGCTTTATCCTGAGGCACAGCGTGGACATCGCCACGGAAACTTGGCTAAACGATGAAGTCGAGCCGTCCTTCAGGAGGATCCGAGAATATACCCACTGGTCCAAGAAGGACAGGCCTGGGCGAAATGGTGGCGGCGTCGCTGTATGCTTCCGTGAGGGGATGCAGGCCCAGACGTTGCAAGTGGATACGCCAGCGGTGATGGAGGCACTGTTCTTCCGAATAGTGATGAGGGATGGCGCAGGACTGCCGCTATGCCCCGTGTACCGCCCCCCGCGCCAAGGCCCTGGGCCCATAGAATTCCTCACAGACAACATGGACGACATGATGATGAGGCACCGCTGCTCACAAGCGCTCATCGTGGGCGACCTGAACCAGGCGGGACGCCTATGAGAGCTTGTGCAGGGCCTGACAAATTAAGTCACCTTCCCCACCCACGTGAGGGGAGGGTCGCTTGACCCTGTCATCACTGATGCGCAGAAGGGGGCTGTTGTCTGCCATCAGTGGGCAGCTCATACCACTATGCTGTCCTGACTCACATAAACATAAGTGCGGCACGTGATGAGGCCACAACCCGCTCCATCTGGCTGTGGGATCAAGCCGACTGGGCCTCTCTGCGTCAAGCTCTGTGCATGACTGACTGGAACAGTCTGCTCTCTGGAGGAGCAGAGTGCAAAGCACGATCCGTCACGCGCGCATACTCGCTCTGCAGGAGAAACACGTCCCACGCAGCTGCTTCACCTCCAAGTCCTCAGACCTTCCCTACTTTGGCTATCGCTGGTCGCCTACCTGTCGAGAGGAAATACTCTGCCTGGCTCCGATACAAGAGGAACCCTTCACAAAAGAACAAGAACCTCCACGGAAAAGCATGCAGGCACACATGGATGCAACCAGCATTGTGGGCAAAAAAGAAGTGGGAGACAGACCTCCGAGCCAAACTGTGCGGGTCTGGAGTTGGAAATAAGACCTGATGGACCCCTTGTGAAGGACAGGCAGGGTCTAAACCGCCAGGAAGCCATTCCTCCCCTTATCAGGCTAGACGGATCTCATGCATCCAGCAACCGGGACAAGGCAGAACTACTGGCTGAGCACTTCGCGGCGAAGATGACCGTCGACGACCCCGGGAGGCCTCCCCCACGCCTGGAACAGGAGGCAGCCGTGATGGTCACAACCCTGGAGGTAACGAGGGAGAAGGTGGAGCTCCTGCTGAGAGAAGTCGACGTTAGAAAAGCCACAGGGCCGGACGACGTCAGCCCATAGATCCCTGAAGCACTGTGCAAGTGAGTTGGCAGGGCCGCTCTCACAGGTCTTCACGGCCTGCCTGGAAGAAAACATTTGGCCCTCGGTGTGGAAGGAGGCACGAGTGGTGCCAGTCCACAAGAGGAACGCCAAGTCTGATCCAGGCAACTACAGGCCAATCTCCCTACTGTCTGTTGTGGGCAAGGTGTTCGAGAGGATTGTGGCGGTGGAAATATGTCGCCACCTGGATGATAACAGCCTCCTCTCGAACCAGCAGTTCGGTTTCAGAGCTGGACGGTCCACCTCAGACCTCCTCCTACTCCTCTCCCGTGACTGGCAAGATGCCCTCGATGATGCTCTGGACACTCTGGTAGTCGCGGACACAGCAGGAGCCTTTGACCGGGTGTGGCACGCTGGCCTGCTGAGAAGCTGCGTGCAAAGGGCATCCAGGGCGACCTACTACACCTGCTGAGTGATTACCTCCAGGACAGGACTCTTCACGTTGTCGTGAATGGTCAGGCATCGCCTGCCCTGCCGGTGCGTGCATCTGTTCCACAAGGCTCCGTACTGGGCCCGATCCTGTGGAACCTGTACGTGGACGACCTGCTGCAGCTCGTACTGGATATATCTGCCTATGCTGACGACTGCACGCTCTCCCACTCCTACAGACGTCAGGACAGCCGCCAAGTGGCTGTTGAATTTAGTCATAAACTCAACCTGATAAAGGAGTGGAGTGAGCGATGGCAGGTTAACTTCACATCCAACAAGACGCAGGCGATGATAGTGTCCCGATCTACAGCCGCCCTCCATGAAATGGAAGGGCGCGTGTGGTATGGGGACACGGCACTGCCTTTTGAGGACCACATCAGGTGTAAATATGTGGACAGTAGCTTTAAGGTAAACTATCTTAACGATCTTAAACTTTAGATACTAATATGTCCTCCCAAATTATATAACTATACTTACTGCAAATGTTTAAATAGAGAGAGAGAGAGAGAGAGAGAGAGAGAGAGAGAGAGAGAGAGAGAGAGAGAGAGAGAGAGAGAGAGAGAGAGAGAGAGAGAGAGAGAGAGAGAGAGAGAGAGAGAGAGAGAGAGTGTGTTACAAAGAAAAACAGGCCACAACAGACCTTGCGGTCCTCACGAGGTGACCTGATCTAAGAGAGAGAGAGAGAGAGAGAGAGAGAGAGAGAGAGAGAGAGAGAGAGAGAGAGAGAGAGAGAGAGAGAGAGAGAGAGAGAGAGAGAGAGAGAGAGAGAGAGAGAGAGAGAGAGAGAGAGAGAGAGAGAGAGAGAGAGAGAGAGAGAGAGACCCGATAGTTACCAACGATCATCAGAAGATATGAATATAATTTTGAGATAAATATTAACGTAAACAAACCAATATAAGTCACTTACAGAGCCAACGGGTACAAAGATATGCGAGACATTGGACGGACAAACGGACTGCAATGTACTCCGCAGAAGAAAGACGAGAAGGACAAATAAAGGCGGAAGATTGGGAATAGGAGGAACTATATACGTAGATCGAAAAAAAAGCTGGAAGATGAGGAGGAGGACGGTTAGGAAATAAAAAGTAGGAATATAAAGACGAGCGGGAGATGAAGGGAAGAGAAAACGAAGGAGGAGAGGAAGAGAAAGCGTTCTCTTTTCTATCACTAAGTTCTGAGGTGTGGGAGAATTCAAGAGAAACAACCCCCTCCTTTCTCACCTCTCACCCCTCCTCCTTTCCCCCCGGCCGCCTGCTGGTCCCTGCGCAGGGACGGTCGAGTGGCGTCCTCACTATTTCATTCCAATCAGTGTCCGGCTCAGGGTCTTCAGGGATGATGCAGCTTTCTGGATAAATCGCTTCTTAATGGATTGGATCTCGCGTGCCAGGTTCATCAGGAAGCCAACTGACTGCCTGGACAAACGATATCCTCTCTGCTTCTACGTATGAGCGCCTGGTTCTTAAGCCCGTGACGTTATGGATGGGTGATAAAAATGTATGATGGACAAAAAGGAGACAAATGAAAGGAATAGTTAGCAGGGAAACCCAGGGTAAAATATGAGTGTTAGGTATTGTCAGGCTTCTTACACAAGTCTTCTACAGTGGGCACTCCTGTTATAGACTGCCGGTCCCTACAGATATGGACAGTACATATCAGTACTGGTATAAAGTAACAATTGAGTAAGCCTTGTAAAAACAGTGATGTGTGCAAGTGAAAGAATGTAGTTCTATCATCATATTCCAGAGTCACTGCAATGAAACGCTTTTGTCTCGTAGCGGCTGTTTTCAAATGCCATAGAAATTATTTATCGGATTTTAATGGGCATTCTCCCCATTGATGATGCGCAGTGCCTGCTTAACATTCCCTAAATTCATGGAAACACCACTGCAACCTCAAGAACCTCCTCTAGAGTCAAAACGCTGAAACGCTTGATATACGGACCCAGCTTTCATTTTACTAGTGCAGCTTATGACGCTAATAAGTGTGAAGAAAAGAAGCAAGGCCAGAATACTCTCCAGTCATGGCTTTTACAGACGCAATATGTTTCTATTGTGGAGTTTGTAAGAAAATAACATTTCGAGTTTCCTTTGTCGGTATTCAAGAAAGGTTTTTAACACAAAGGAGAAAAGAACACAGCCTTGGAAGCTGAAGTACAATTCTTAATAACGTTGACAAAGAGAAAAAGAAATGTCCAGAGCAACAATTTAACTTCGGTACTTTTTATTTTTTTCTATTTCTTGGCGCAAAAAGAATATGTTTATCTTCAAGGAGAGTTGACCACGTCCCGGCAACGCCCTCCAGGGAAAGAAAATAAAGAGGGAGATCGTAAGCTTTAGGTTTGTGCTCTCTCTCTCTCTCTCTCTCTCTCTCTCTCTCTCTCTCTCTCTCTCTCTCTCTCTCTCTCTCTGCCATCCCCTTCCCTCTCCCTCATCCCCTGCTCTCTCCCCATTCCTTTCCCTGTCCCGCATCCCTTTCCCTACAACCCAAACAACTACTCTTTGGCTGGAATGCTTATTTGTACTCGCCTCGCCATCAGCTATAACCCGCACCGGTTCCACACTTGCCTCAGATACATCAGTCAACCAGATATATCAATTTATATGCGTTTTGCTTCACTACCGATTTTTAAAAGTAAAAACACTCGAGTTCTGCCACGTTTAAGTCATGATCAAGGCTTTCCTTCTACTTGTCGTTCATCTTACGTCTTAATATATCATAAATAATAAAAAAATGTAGTGTAAATAAGCTTTGAAGAAACTCTATGTAGAAAAAACGATTAAAGAAGACGTAAAAGTGTACGTTTTGTAACATAATGGTTTGATAGAAAATATAACATCATCCGTTGCTAGATATTAAATAAAAATAAATGATGGCAAGGGAAAGGTTTATTTACTTCATATTGGTATGATGGAAAAACGTATGAAACTTTTTTTTCCCCTACCAGATAGGAAACCTCAATAATTGAAAGGTGTAACTACGACTGATTCTGGAAGTGTTGCATTTTTTTTTTTAATTGCATGTTCTGCTGAGGAGGATGCGAGTCACCAGCGAGGAAGCTGAAAGCGGTGCCACAAAGCACTCGGCGGCACACTCTGGACGTAATGACATGAAGTGCATGAGAATGTAATGCGTCAATGGACAAACTCAATGCTTCCCAGGCTAAGTTGATAATAAATGAATGTCTTCTCTGAGTTTTAATTAATTGCATGCATTTCAAGATGTGGAACTACTTACCGGACGCTCATACTGCGAACTGTAATGATCAAATTAACAAAGGAAGTTGTGAAAATATACATGAAAGAAATTAAGAAGGCAAGAAGTGAAATTCATGTATTTAGCATGAGTAGATATTATATTAACTGTTTTCTACGTAACAAATATTCTAGGAAAACTCTTTCTTCTGTTCCTTTTGGCATGTAGGCCTTGACTTGAACCTGTGAAGAGCATACCTCCTTACGTAAACCAAAAATGATCTTGTGTATGCGTGTGTTTACAGCACTGTTATGCAAACCTGTATTATTTTGGTCAATAAAACTAACTAATCAGTAACTTTTCGTCTTGATCCAATTAATGGAACACTCGCCTCTTTCACTTTTTTCTCTCTCTATCGACGGGTCTGAGCGTCAGCAGCAGAGGTGCGAGGGTAGGTAACTCCACTGTTTTCCGTTTTCTCTCTAACACGCGCCATAAATATGTGATGTGGTTATTGGGCTAAAATCAGCTTATCTCGTTATCGGCTGCGGTGTTTTTGTGGCTTCTTGCTTGATTTTGATGTAAACTGGCAACGTGTTTCTCGCTGTCTTCCGTCTGTCTGTCTCTCTGTGTCTGTCGGCTTTCCTCTGATTCTGTCTATCCTTCCCTGTCTAGTTGTGTCTGCCTCTTTCTGCCTGCCCCCTCTATTTACTTTTGTTTGCTCCTCTCTGTTGTGTCTATCTTTTCTGTTTGCCTGTCTCATTTCTCAGATATTATAGCTGTATATAATCTCCAACCCTTCCTTCCTCATCCATCACCAGAATCCAGATCATTTATGCAACTCAACAACATACCGACCAGTCCCTTCTGGTGATCAACTTAGCTACGGTGAGGCGCTGTCTTTAATGTTGTAATAGAAGACAATGCAGGAATGAATTAGATGACTGAACGGACGCTACAGACAACAAGACGCCAAAGAAAGATACAGAGTTGAGTATCTTCCGGCACTATAGTCACTCAGCAGGCAACACTTTACCAAGGTTGGAGAGTGTAGCAGGAACCCAACAGTAAATCCATCGGTAAAACTCCTTGAAGTGAGATTTCCTATATAGTTCGCAAACTTTTTTGAGGAAACATTTTTTTTTTCTTTCCCTTTCCCATAAACCTTTTAAAAGAAATCTATGGGTATCTTCAAAGTTTTAAAAAGTGATTATCAACGGATTATCTTCTTATACTTTTCTTCTTCGCGATGGAGGAAAGTTTAATTTATTCCACGTCTCTTGGCCCCTAACCAAGACTCCTTATATATATGAATGAATAAAAAATGATCAGTTGTTCTTATTCCGCAGACAGCTGATGGAATAGAGATGAGAGGAAAAGAGGCAGGATCCACGGCGAAGATGCAAGGTCTGGTAAGAACAAAAGTGAAACAAGGGAGAGGGAGAGAGGGGAATAATATCTCAAGTAGGTGCTAAAGGGGTGGAGAGGAGGAGAAGAAAGGCTTTGATGACAGGGAAGGAAGAGACAAGAAAGAGGGTAGGTTGGGGAATGAGACAGGATAGAAAGAGGGAAGGCAGACAAAGATGACACAAGAATCGGTGAGGGTAAAACAACAGAAGATGGCGCACGGAAGAATAATTCACATAAACGAAAGAGAAGGAAAATCTAATTGAAACTGATGGAAATGAAAAACAAAAACTTGTGCATGTATGTGGAAAGAATGTAAAAAAAAAAAAAATACATAACGCAAAAGAAACAATGCCATACCTCTGCCAAACACTGCTATACACAAGTTACACAATCCTGGCTGATGCGGATGAACTGAATAATTGTTGTTCGCTAAGTCAGGTGTTTGAGGATAATCCGGCGTGGGTCTGACCGCTGCAGCTCGACAACATAAATGAACAGAAAGGAAGAACTAACAAGAACCCTTAACGAGGTTGCTTGTGAGGGATCTTATTTATGTAAGAAGGATTCTGGCCAAGGGCAACAAAAAAGCAGAAAGAAAAAGTTCCACTGAAGAGAAGAGCCAAAGGAATTACCCAAAAAATGAAGAGCAGAAGTGTCTTGAAACCTCCTATTGAAAGACTTATTACATTATCCTTGTTGTTAGTTATTGAGAGACTAGAATTTAAAGATGAGCCAAGCCGTTTCCTTCTTTGTAATTTCACCATGAGGAAGAAAATGCCTAAAGATGAGCCAGGTCGTTTCCTTCTTTCTAATTTCACCATGAGAAAGAAAATGCCTTTGTCGTTTGAGTTACATAGAGACAGAAACCTTAGTCTACGAGAAGCTCATCTGACCTCACCGCATCTTCTCACAACACATGACAATTTAAAGTTTGCTTGCTAATACTGTAGAGAAAAACAAGACTGGCCTGCGTTCTCAGTATTCTATCGGCGTGCAGCGTAAATCTCGCTAAGTTCTCAGTTCAGTGAAGAATGGTTGCATCCATCACGCCGCGCCTAAAAACAACAACTAATACGAACACGAGGACGACAAATCAAACGCGCGAGGCTATCACGCCCCATTTGCTTCGCCTCAATAACAGCCAAGATTTACGACGTTGCATTTAACAGTCCGATTACCAAACACCGGAGAGCGATAAATTTGTACGCGATCAACGAAGCCCTTTCAAGTTTTACCGCGAATCTCACCTCCTTTCCTACGCTAGGTTCATCATCTCGCAGATAGATAACAAAGACAAACTATAAACAACTGAGAAATTCGCAAAAGTAGAGGTGTTGAAATAGCCTACGGTTCTTCAGACTCTGTCCATTTCACCTAGAAAAGAATTTCCTTCCTGATTTTCTTACTTGAAAAAAATCGCAATGAATTAATTGAATAATAACACAATACACATCACTTTTCACTGACACTTTCAACCCTATGAATTCTTTGATTAAACAACTAAAGTTATTAAAAAAATGACACTTTTTCATTGGAATTACATCAGATATCTTTCTAGTTTAAAAACAAATAATAGTTTTATATGAATCTCTCTCTCTCTCTCTCTCTCTCTCTCTCTCTCTCTCTCTCTCTCTCTCTCTCTCTCTCTCTCTCTCTCTCTCTCTCTCTCCCTGTCCTGGAGTAGCGTGGCATCACACACATTCGGGAGGAGCTGGATGAGCCGCCACTGTCCCAAGTCTGCAATAATTTACATCCAATTATAACTGCATGGAAGCCTGTTTGCACGCTCGGATTCCACTTCAGCTGCTCCCTGGTTCATTATGCTGTCCTTGTGTTGAGTTCGTAATTAGAGCTCCTCCCCCAGGTAAGCCTTAGCGGACTACGAGTATAAGCAAGGTGGCGGTGCACACTACAGGTAGGCAGGCAGGCGGGCAGGTGTGGGGGGTTGGAGGCAAGTGGGGATAGTGTATGAGAGAGAGAGAGAGAGAGAGAGAGAGAGAGAGAGAGAGAGAGAGAGAGAGAGAGAGAGAGAGAGAGAGAGAGAGAGAGAGAGAGAGAGAGAGAGAGAGAGAGAGAGAGAGAGAGAGAGAGAGAGAGAGAGAGAGAGAGAGAGAGAGAGAGAGAGAGAGAGAGAGCATTACTAAGTGATTTGATATGTTTACTGCACCGTCTCTTCTATCTCCTCCTCCTCCTACAGTGCTAATTAACTATGAAATTTTCACCTTCCTTCAACTCCTCCTCCATCAACACTAAAATTAATAATGTCAAAACAACACTTTTAAAGGAACACCAGACAAAGGATTCTTACTTTCCATTCTTTCCCTCCTAATGACAAGACGGGAAGGTCCTTCAGCAAACAAAGACGAAGAGAGAAAGGCACATGTACTTCTTTCCCTACCGCGTCACATCCTCAAAGCAATGATACAGACGCCCCTACCTAATAAGACGCAAACTTTGTCCCTCAAGGAGTGGCGGTGTTGCCTAGTGCACAGATCAACAAACTTATATTATGTAAAGCGCGTCTTTGACTGAAATCCGAAAGAACAAGTTTGGTGAAGGAGTTTTGAAGGGTAATACTTCGGTAAGGTAGGGGACCGTCAGAGGCAGCGGGGATGAAGCGGAGGGTTAATTTTATATGATGGAAAGAGTACGGGTGAAAGGTGGAAAGGAAGAGGATATGGGTTCGGGGAGTGGAAGAATGATGTGACAATGTACAATGTACACGAATATATATATATATATATATATATATATATATATATATATATATATATATATATATATATATATATATATATATATATATATATATATATATATATATATATATATATATATATATATATATATATATATATGGAGAAAAAGTAAACGAAGAGAATAGGGATCTAGGGAGTGAAAGAATGATAAAAACACACGAAAGAAATAACAGTATAAAAATAGAAAATGAAAAGAAATAAAGATGAAAGGGAGATGATATGAGTTAGGGTAGTGAGCTGATGATAAAATAATCTACGGAAGATATGAGGATACGAACAGAAAAAAAAGTAGGAAGAGGGAGTAAAGGGACAGAATAGGGCTTTAGGAAGTGAAAAATACGAAAGAAATAACATAACAGGAGTGGGAAAAAAAAGGAAATGTACGGAAGAAACATTGATGGTGCATGTTTGAGATAAATTGTGATTGGTTAGCAATATAATGACACTTTTCTTGCTGGACAATCAAACTCTCGACTTCTGAGCCCACTTATGAATCATACCTATGCATTACTTCATCACACACAAGACAAAGGTGAACAGCACTTGACTAAAATACGAGATTCATTTCTTTAAATAACAAACGAATACAAAGCATGGTCAACATTCTCTCCCGCTGACCACTTTACATATTATGTTTCAGCTTCACGATCAGTCTTTACAGCGACATGGATTCAAGCCTCACTTAAGGAAACACTTCGTGATGCGTGACATTCCTTGCCTATGGCTGCTAAATGCTTCAGGCCACACACAACAGAGGGAGGAGGCTCGGAAGACGCATCAACCAGCCGAGGTGCAGCTGGTGGCGGCACACGGAGGAGGCAGACACAGGCACTTCAGTGGAGAGTGGCTGGTCTGAGAGACTTGAGACCGCCGGGAAACAGGTCAAGTGAATCAAGTAAATACAAGGGAAGCTATCTATCTAGTTATCTATCTAGTTATCTATCTCTATATCTGTCTATCTATCTACACACGCACGCACGCACGCACGCACGCACGCACGCACGCACGCACCCACACAAGCGCGCGCACACACACCCACACACACACACACGGATAGATAGATAGATGAAGATGGAGATAGAAAGATATAGATGGAAAGATAAACTGATAGAGACGGATAGTTTCTCTCTCTCTCTCTCTCTCTCTCTCTCTCTCTCTCTCTCTCTCTCTCTCTCTCTCTCTCTCTCTCTCTCTCTCTCTCTCTCTCTCTCGTACGTACCTCACACACACACACACGCACACAAGATGGCCTCACAAGCACGGCTCCATACCTCTGAAGGGCAGTTGTTTCTACTTAAAACATACACTTTTTTCCTTCCTACC
>NC_087152.1:16857500-16885000 GCF_035594125.1 Scylla paramamosain
ATATATATATATATATATATATATATATATATATATATATATATATATATATATATATATATATATATATATATATATATATATATATATATATATATATATATATATATATATAAACAGGAAAAGAAAAACATTCAATGTAGAGCAAATTAAATACGCTACAACACACAGTACTATATAAGGAACAGAAGGAGGAAAGATGTTAGGTCGAACTGAAGGAAAAAAAGGCAGTCTTGTCATATAAGAATTAATAAGAATCCAACAGATGACACTTAAGTTTGTTTTTAAAAGTGCAGAGAGAGGGAGCGTTCTTAATATCCTCAGGAAGAGAATTCCAGATTAAAGGTCCTAAGTACATGGTGGAGTGTCGGAAGAGTGTAAGGAGATGGGATGGAAGGCAAAGCTGTTCTCTATGTCGTGTGGGATATTTTTGATGAGAAGGGAGTGAGGCACTGATCTGATTTTTGTACATACAGTTTGCAATTGAAAGTTTAGTTATATCTTGAAGTTTAAGAATTTTTGTGTTTTTAAATAGAGGAGTGGTGTGTTCGAGGTAAGAACTTTATTGTGATAATTCTGATGATTTTCTTATGTAGTCTGTCCAGGCATGTCAGATGGGTGGCATAAGTGGTACTCCAAATAGGATTACAGTAAACGTGTGGATATATATGTGCATAACACAAGGTTTTCATTATTTCACAGGGCATAAAATAAAATCTCTCAGTCTATACAGCATTGCAGTGCTTCTTGAAAGTTTGATGGATACATAATTTATATGGGATTTAAAGTTTAGGTTTTCGTCAAACATGACTCCCAAAAAATTAAAACTCGTTGTTCTACGTATAATGTTATTACTGATTGTTAGTCCAGGCAAGAGAGTACTTATTTTATTAGAAAATAGCATATAGTAAGTTTTATTGGTATTAATAGAAAGTCTATTACTTAGGCACCAGTTGTGTAATTTGTTAAGATCTTGATTAGCTTGTAGAAATAATGTTTCATTATTTGAGTTTGTGAAATACAAGGTCATGTCATCAGCAAAGAGGATGTTATTAGCAAAGGTGAAAATATTAGTAATATCATTGATATACAGAGTGAACAGAATAGGTCCTAAGACACTCCCTTGTGGGACACCAGTATAAATATTTCATGTGGAAGACTTATGACCATCATATATTATACACCGAGATCTGTTTGTTAGATGGTTTTGGAACTAGGAGTGTAGCGGTCCACGTATACTATAAAAAAAATATAATTTGTCAAGTAGAATCATGTGATTAATAGTGTCGAAGGCTTTGTTAAAGTCGACAACGATGGATAAGACTGATAGTCTACTGCTAAGAGATGAGTAGAGGTGAGAGGAAAAATAGTTAAGGGCATCATAAGTGCTAGGACCAGACCTAAATCCACACTGACATTTACTCAAAATTTTCTTACTCTCAATATAGGCTACTAATTTATTCTTCATTAATAATTCAAATATTTTGGAGAATAGAGACAGGGTAGAAATGGGACGATAATTGTTAGGCTTATCTTTAGGGCCAGACTTATGCACGGGTGTAATATTTGCAGTCTTTAGATAAGAGGGAAATTTACCTGTGGATATTGATTGATTGAAAAGTATTGCAATAGGGTAAGCAGTTTCCTCGGTGTTACGTTTAAGTATGTTGACGGAGATTTCATTAACATTTGACTTTTTATTTTTGAAATGTCTTGATAACATTCATCACGTCAATAGAACTGAATGGAGGGAAAATCATAGTTTTGATAACTTCCATGAAGATATTCAGTGGCATTTCTGATAGCAAGGGGTAGTGCATCATTGAGTCTGGTTGGAGTTTCACTAAAATGTTCATTAAGAGCTTTTGCTACTTCAGCCTTGTTAAGTGAGGCATCTTTAAGGAATAAAGTAGATATCTTTGTTTTTGGTTGATGACGACCTGCTGATTAATTAATAATTTGCCATATTTTCTTAGTATTGTTTTTAAAGTTACTGAAAATATTAATGTAGTAATTATTCCTTGTAGTTCTAATTAATTGCGTAAGATAGTTGCGGTATAGCTTGTGAGTGTAGTAATTGACAGTTCCTGATTTGTACATCTTGAGTAATTTACTTTTGTATTTAATTGAGTTTAGTATTCTTGATGTTAACCATGGATTAGAAAGTCGTTTGGCAGTCACAAATTTGGTTACTTTAGGGAAATATTTGTAGTAAAGCTTATTCAGAGTTTCCATAAAATTATCAAAGTTTACATTTATGTAATCAGAGTTAAGTATATCATTCCAGTTAATTAGAGATAAATTAGTGGTAAAATAAGTTATGTTGAAATCTGTTAAAGATTCTGTAGACTATCTTATGCTTAGTGCAAGGATCAGACATCAGTGCAGTATGTAGGAAAGTGGGGAGGTGGTCAGATAGTTGGTAGTGGATGATTCCAGAGGTAGATGGTAGAGTGAAGTTTGTCCAAATGTGGTCAAGGAGTGAAGGTTGACCTAAATTAGGATTATCAGAAATCTAGTAGGACGAGATATATGCGGGAAGTAACTTAATGTTTGCATGGAATTTAAAAAGTGGTTAGTTGGCTAATGGGAAGAATGTTCAAGGAGATTAATATTAAAATTCCCAAGTAGTACCGTGTTATTTTTTTTAAATAAATCCTGGGAAAGAATGTTATGTATTGTATCTGTGAATTCTTCCACCGCAATATGCTTACTATGCAGTCTGTATATAACAGAAAATATAAACTTAGTTGGAAGTTTTAACATAACTGTGCATATCTCTATGTCATCGTTGACAAAGGTATATTGGTGAATAGGTACAATTTGAAAGTCAGAGTTAATGATAAGAGTAACTCCCCCATTTTCTCTATGGAAAAACAACATGGATTTTGTGAGAAAAGTAAAAGAGATGAGGTCTACTTCTACTACATACAGTCTACTTATAATCCTAACATTTGTGTTATCTGATGAGGCGCTTCTTCGTTAAAAATTTAATTCACTGAGGTACGTTTAACTAGATGACTATAGTGATAGGCGAGTTGGTCTGCAAGAACACAATTCCTTTTACCATTACTTTGACGGGGTCAGCAGTAAGTCGCTGAGGAACGAGCCATCACTAAGATCTTTTTAATCTTTACTCTGTTACATAACAATTGTTTACCTTCCTTAGTAAAATATACCCCCATCAGATGACATATAGTAAGGAATGAGCGTTTCGTTATTCAGACATGAAAAAAGATAGATACTTGTCGATTTGTTTTACATGAATTAGGAATATGAAGTTGAAAGTCTTCTTATTGTCTCGTCTTTTTTTTTTTTTTTTTTTTTACAATGACGCCGCAATCAATCATGGTCTGCTTTGTTATCCTTATTTTTAGTCTGATTGTATTTTTGACACACGCGCGTTTTTTGGCTGAGAGGCTGTTTGTACTTGTGTTTACTGTTAACGATTTTTCGCCCATTTTTCAGTGAAATAGATTTTACAAGAGCTTTGTTAAGGTTAGAAATGAATATCTTCCACGCTACGTTAATGTTAGTAGTTTCTATGATTACATTCCAGTTGGTCAGAATGTTTCTTAATTTGTTAAAATTTGCCCTTGAATAGTATGGTACCTTTTCTCTACTTTCATTTACTGTAGATTTATTTATGTCCATATTGAACAAAGGAGGCGCAGGAGGAGCACAAGAGGGAAGGAAGGAAACGAGGAGGTTGGAGAGAGAGAGAGAGAGAGAGAGAGAGAGAGAGAGAGAGAGAGAGAGAGAGAGAGAGAGAGAGAGAGAGAGAGAGAGAGAGAGAGAGAGAGAGACAGAGAGAGAGCTAACTTACATCTCCCAACACACATAGACAAACAGACACACAGACAAACATGACGTGAATTATGTACATTCCCAGCAAAGAGAGGAAGCATGAGCATAGAAAATGAGTCAGCAGGGTAAGAAAATGACGCATCCAGGGAACCGCCCACCTCACGGCACAACGAGGCAGAAATGAACGCCGAGATCACTGCCAATTACAGGCTCGCTTAGGGCACGGGTGAACAATTACAGCGACATACATCAGTGCCGCGCCTGCCGCTTTGGTGCATCAGGGCCCCCGATGCCACTATATCAATTCACGTCCACGAGCCACAGGGGACAACAGGGCGGCAAATGAAGCCCCATCCTTACACCTGGGACTGCGATATATTGCTCAGTGCAGGGCGATTCCCAGCTGGAGATGAGAGCGAGGCGCAAGACGATGGTGCCAAGTCATAGGAATTAGTGACGCAGGAGTGGGAAGGAGAGATGAAGGACGCCTAACACTGCATGCTGGTCTGAAATGTAGATCCCTGATGCTGCTGAGAAAAATATTAAGTGATGGGAGAGGAGAAGGCAGGACACCTGTCATTGCTCGAAGGCTGGAAACTAAGCTCTTGATGCTGCTTCTGGAGAACGTAAGTTGATTCTGTTACTGTTATTTATTTAATGGGAGAAGTTATAGAATTAGTGACGCAAGAAAGGGAGGAAGGCCATCTAACATTGCACAATTGCTGAAAACTAAACTACACATGCTGCTTCCAGAGAAGAAAATGATTGTCAATATTATTTCTTTAAAGTGAAAAACTATACAAATTAGTGACATGAGAGAGGGAGGAAGGCCACCTAACATCGTAGGCACGTTTGAAATGTAGATTAGATTGCTGGCGATGGTGCTGGAAAAAAAAAATCTTTCAATATTGTTTCTTTAAAGGGTTTTATTTAGTGAAAAATTATATGAATTGGTGACACGAGAGAGAGAGAGAGAAAGGTAGAACACGTAAAATCGCTTATGGTCTGAAATCTAGGCTAGTTACGATTCTACTGGAGAATAAGAAAAAAAGTTAATTCTATCAGTACCATTTCTTTAAAGTGAGAAGTCATGTAAATTACAGACACGAAACAAGGAGGAAAGGCACCAAACATTGTACAAAGGTGTGGAATGCAAACTTCTGGTTCTGGTGCTGCTGAGGGGAGAAAATACTATTTATTTAAAGAAATTTCATCTTGTCTAACATATCTTTCATGAAAACTGACGAATATGAAGATTATATGTCATAACTTATAGGTACGATTGTTAGATTTTGCATTGCGTGTGTGTGTGTGTGTGTGTGTGTGTGTGTGTGTGTGTGTGTTTCCTCTTTTTTCTTGTCCACACACTTGGCAATTCGTTCTTTTAACCATTTATTTTATTTCACCTCTATTTGATTTTCCTCCATGCATGTGAAGCTCCGCACAACTTTAAAAACCAGAAAACTTTTATATTCTACAAAACAAAATTTTCAGCGAATTCTACTATTGCGCAGTAACTATAGACAGTTTTTTTTTTTTTTATTGTATCAAGAGTATAATTGAAGAAAGAAGTAAAAGTGACGAGGAGGAGGAGGAGGAAAAGCAGCGGCAGCATGAGGAGGAGAAGCAGAAGCAGGAAGAGCCAATGGAGGAGGAGGAGGAGGAAGAGGAGGAGGAGGAGGAGGAGGAGGAGGAAGGCATCATAAAACAATATATCTCCCTCCTTTCCTGTACGAACACGCGAGTGAAACTGTCGTGAGGAAGAGGGGCGGAAGAGGACAATGAAGATGAGAAGTCTGATAAAGAGGACAAGGCAGCGGCGATACAGGGGAGGGAGGACAGGACCAAAAAGGAGACGGTGGAGAAGGAGACGGACGGTGGAAGAAAAGGGGAAAGAATGACGTATAAATATTGAATAGTGAGGCGAAGGACGAGGAAGGAGGTAATGTAGAAAGATGCGAGGACAAAGAAGGTGGGATGAAGGATGTTACCCGTGAGAGAGAGAGAGAGAGAGAGAGAGAGAGAGAGAGAGAGAGAGAGAGAGAGAGAGAGAGAGAGAGAGAGAGAGAGAGAGAGAGAGAGAGAGAGAGAGAGAGATTCATATGTAGGACTGGACACAGACAGGGGGAACAAACTAGTAATGTGTTCTTTCGCACGTTCTTTTCTAATGTTCTCGCTTGATGGTGCAAGGCGGAGACAAACATACACACATGCACATACACACCACACCTACACGCCAATCGCGGCCACACTGAACACCTATAGAAGAAAACTCCATACGTCACATACATGTTTTTGCTAGAATGAGAAAAGCTGCATCGTATTTTGAATAATACCTGATGAATGACAAACTTTTTTGTAACAGTTGTATATCTGAGTAATAGTAAAAAGTAATGTCAAGTCTTTTTCAGTGACAGTCAAAAGCTTTGTCTTAATATAGTGTTCCTAATGAAACTGGTCTTTGTTTAAATACTCCTGTTTATCAATAAGATCATTAAGATTTATGACACACAATATTCGAGTGTGGATGAAAAACATGACCATTATATTATAATATCACTACTCCATTTAAATGGCAATATTCAGTAAGTATCACTGCAACCTCCTGACGTTCACGCTCCTTCACCTTTGAGATTCGTAGTAAAGAGTAAAAAGAAGAGTTATTGATCTATTATTTTCCGAGCAAGAACATGAAAGACCGTCGGAGAAAATCCTGATACGGTATTGCATCAAATGTTCTCGAAAAGGGCGCGTGATAAGAAAAACGGCGTGCGCAGCGAGGTGGTGTGTGAGGCAGCCATGGAGGACGTAATGACAGCAAGGCTCAAAGGGTACAGACAATACGTTTTTCAAGTAAGGAGTCCTTTGCTTGGAGTGAAAGGAGTGTCACAGAGGGAAGGTTGCCTAGACGAATTGGATGCTGTCGATGAAAACACTTATACACGGTGGGGGTCGACAGGGCCCCTCAGCCACTCCCATCACTACTTAACTTCACAGCATTTCTCGGGAGCTTTGCTAGGTCCTCAGCATGAAATGAACAGTTACTATTGATTCCTATCTAGCCTACGGACTATTGGTGATGCGCCTGCGTGACTTGCTCCGTGAAATACACCACCACCATCTCTTGCATCATCATCACCACATCATCGCCATCACCATCAACAACAACTTCAGTTTTATTGGAAGACAAAGATGTCTCTCAACTTCCATTCATCTGTCAGCCGTCCTTCTATTCTGAGCCATCTCGGCAAAAATCCTTATCTCATCTCATGTCAGGAGCTGCTTTGTGTACATCAACTGGCGTTACACATTCTTCTTAGTTTGCTGTGTTCTTGCGTTCAATTTTCTCTCCATTCTCAGTCCACCGCAGCTCTTACCATTCCTAGATTTCTACGAAGGCAATAAAGCTTTGTATTGGCAATGCTTGGAGTCTCTACGTCAATAACTTTCCAAACTGGTGAAAGAGATACAACCGCACAGCTATTACCGCCTTTCAGTGGCAACGCTGCATTAGCCCTGAAGAAGGCGAGACGCAGTAACAATCTTTTGACAGAAAAAAGACACAAAAGAACAGCCAGCTTACTCACTCCCTGAATTATTTTGAAACAGGGAACGAACCGAAATAGAAAATCTTTGCTCAGTCTATCCACAGATATAGAAAATACGGAATTCTTAGAAAACTCTACTGGCAGGTGAGGAATAATACTAACAGCTGCGTCAGGAATGTACACTAATGCGGCGGAGTGTTCATGGCACCCGTCCCTCTTCTGACAGACGATCAAGATTGGAAGTAAAGTTTTAAGGATTGATACTGATAGTTAATTAGTATTTTCTTCCTTTCCAATATAAATTCATTCACAATACAATAACTACAACTATAACAAACACTACTGATACTAACACTGCTATTTCTACTACTACTACTACTACTACTATTACTACTTCTACTATTACTACTTCTATTACTGCCGCTGTTGCCAGAATCTGCCAGAATTACTCAAGCATACTTCAATGCTCGAATTTCCTCTCCCTCCTCATAAATCTCCGTTAATTATTCGCTATAATATGAACTCCTTCCCTTCTCTTTCTCTGCCCTGCCATCCATCTTTCTAGTCGTCCCCTCCTTCTCTATCCTTCCCTCCTTTATCACTTATCCCTGTCTCTCTCTCTCTCTCTCTCTCTCTCTCTCTCTCTCTCTCTCTCTCTCTCTCTCTCTCTCTCTCTCTCTCTCTCTCTCTCTCTCTCTCTCTCAAGTTATTAATGACTAACTAGTTTAACACCTTTTTTCCTTCACTCAATATCTATGCCATTTTTCTTCCTTTTAGCTGTCTTCTTTTACTACACTTCCCTTATATCTAATTTTCTCCCTTCTATCTCTTTAGTCTTTCTGTAACACTGTCACCTCTTTCTCTCGACAAACCTCCTCTTTTTTCCACCTCTGAGTATTTGTTGCTAACGCCTGTGTGAGCCATGCAGTGTTATCATGGGCTTCATGGAGACTGAGGAACCCTTCTTGTCTTTCATTATCACCATCACTAGCCTCTATGACTGTACCGGGGGGCGACGGTCTCTCCCTTAACTTTCTGCACTTATCTCTGTTGGCTGTCCATTTAGTTTAGGTTATTCCAGCTCCTCTTCTCTTCATCCGTCTCTACCTGGTTCTGTTCTAAGTTATTTCTCTTTCTAACGCCACCCCAGGTCTGTCCATTTAGTTACATTCCAAGTATCTCTACATTGTTCCATTCCAGGTTTTCCCATCTATTGCAGATCTCTCTGTTTATTCTAGATCCCTCCATCTATTCCAGTTATCTGTATCTATTTTTATTCTAGCTCTCTCTGTATATTCCAGGTCTCTCCATCTAGTTCCATTCCAGGTTTCTCCATCTAGTTTTATTCCAGGTCTCTTCATTAACATATAGATCAGCGAAGTGTGCAATAGAGGGAGACATGTTGCTTACGATATAGAATCTTAGTTTGCAATCCTAACGTATTATTGCATGCTCATGTAATGATTTTTCCTGACGTATTATTTTTTCCTCTCAGACAATCGAAAGGTTGGAAATCTGCCCTATTACCAAATTACATTAAAAATCCATGAAAACACTACAAATGCAGGAAAACCAACGATGGCGAAGAAAGAAAATACCGATAACAAAATAGTCTAGAAAATAAAGATATAGTGAAAAATTGAAAAGGTGAATTTTGTGAGTTTAACGCCACGCTGCGCCAAAAACCGTGTAAAGGGAACAGTCCGTGGGAAAGATTAGTAATTCATGGATACGAAAAACAAAACCCCCAAAAATCAGTATTGGGATGCAAGGAAAGGATTACACGCGCAAGAAACATTTAGTGTCGGTGGTAGTGATGAAATGCGAGCCACGCGATACAATGGAAATGTTTTAGTGCATGTGTGATGAAGGACTGACACACGTGTGAATGTTTTCCAACAATGATAAACGGGAAGACTTTTGTTTCAACACTGATCCTCATTGTGCGGATTGGGAAAGCTACGTGAGGAGGAAGAAAATGGCGAGAAGTATTGTGGGGAGTGGCAGAGTGAAAGCCTGTGACATATTTTAGTTGAAATGTTTGCAGATGTGTTATTTTTTTGCGAGATGCCTGGATGTGAAGTCTGATGGATTACGCAAAGTAACGGGGGGAGGATGTAAGAGTATCTGGTGACAAAAGCAACATATTTCATTAAATTTACTGGATATTGTTGTCATATTGAACTTTTAAAGTGCTTTATTTAGGTATCTAATGTGACAGAGCATTTTAGCAAACAGGATGTACAATTTTGAAAAGGGAAACAGAACAATGAGTCGCATGTTGGAGAAATAACATTACGAAAATTTACTGTCTTTTCTCTGTCGTTCAAGTGCATTAATGAACCAGCATCCTGTTCACGCATTACTTTGTGTTAATCCAAATATAGCTTTGGTACATACACAAATGCTGTAGTACTAAAGATCAACCGTTTTGGATCGTTTGGATGCGAAACACCTACCGAGGTAAGACGCAACCTGGTGACAAACAAACGACACTTGCTAAAGATACTTTTTGCTCGATGCGATTATCATAATTATAGTTCTATGAGGATTGTTCAATGATTATTCCTGCTCGATAATAGAGGGTGAACTATTTTCCTTCGAGCATCTGTGTCTATGTGATTTTCGATGAGACAGCCAGTCACGTGGCGGAAGTGTCCGTCACGAGAAAATGGCTTTCAGCAAATTGAGAAGTAGGAAGTTGTTAATTAAATATCTTCTAGTTGAAGAAATGGAAAGTGAAGTTCTTTTCCAAATGTACAAGGGAAAAGAGTTAAAAAAAGTATCTGATGTTTGAATTGAGGAATGGAGAGATTATTTAAAAAATTGATTGCAAGTCAGCTACGTGAAGACCCCAACATGTTTGCCGAATTTTTTCGCGTTTCTGTTAAACAAATCGACCTCCTGGTTGAATTGATCAAAGACAATGAATGATGTTTCGCAACATCATTCATTTGCATTCATTTTCCTGTTCATCGGAAAACTTGGGAACCATAATGACGCAGACAATCCTTCCAAGTCAAATACGTTCGTTTGCGATTGCGATTATACTCGTACTCGCCTCCAGCTGTGCGACTATCAAGAGCAACGAGGACCGTTAGCGACTCTAGCGGTAGTGGCTCGAAGCGAAACAGTCCCATTATAAAACAAAGAAGTAGTAATCTAGACAATCGTTGGACGATCATCGTTAAGCCATGAACAATCATAGTTGTGCGATAGTCACACCGAACATCAGAAATATTTGAAGTAGCCTTAGTATGCATTAGCCTAAGGATGCATTAACAGCGAACATACTTTTTATTGTGACGAAGAACACCTGAAATGAAATACCATCTGATGATAAAACATTTACGCCTACACTAGCGGAGTCGCAGAACACAATAGTTATCCTTTAAAATACTTCAGTTTGAAACACTGGCAGATATTTCATCACTCAAAGCGCAATACAACACGGTATCTTATGAAACAAAGTCCCACGCCTACTTGTCTCCCGTACGTGACGCAAAGCAAAGCAGGGCAGTGAACTCCATTCCAGTAACACAATATATAACACATTTTTCTTTCCACTGCTGAATCGCCGATCGGACTTTTGCAGCTTAATGGCCGCAAATGCACTCTGCCAGCTGATACATTCTCGCTTAGGAATTATTACATGTGCATTCTCGTCCAGGTGTTACGTGTAGATTACGTATCTTTGTATAGCCTGTCTATACTGCATATAAATAAGAGTCTTAAAACTATTATACTCCCCCCTCATCAGTTTAGTCCAAACCGTCATCTTAAGGGAAACAACGTGGTTTTTATGTAATAATTCAATGTATCCGATTACTATTCGCAGCATTCACTAAAAATCGCCTTTCGTGCTGGAAAAGTAATGGTTCATGGCTCTCTCTCTCTCTCTCTCTCTCTCTCTCTCTCTCTCTCTCTCTCTCTCTCTCTCTCTCTCTCTCTCTCTCTCTCTCTCTCTCTCTCTCTCTCTTATTCTATAAAAGGGAAAGATTCTCTGTAAAAAACGAAACAGTATGTGTAAGCGGTGCAATATAGACAGGATTAAACAACATCCGGCGAGAGACCAGCGCTTTTTTTGTTTCATACACACAGCCACCCGCCACCGCATTGCTTTCACCGAGCCGAATGTATTACAGAGCCACTGAAACTCTGCAAACCATCATCGCTCCAAGTGGATAGATGGCAGTTCACCCTCCCTTCCCCCCTCTCTCTCTCTCTCTCTCTCTCTCTCTCTCTCTCTCTCTCTCTCTCTCTCTCTCTCTCTCTCTCTCTCTCTCTCTCTCTCTCTCTCACTTTCATCTGACATTCCCGAAGGCAGTAATTAGAGAGAAATAGAAAGCCGAGGGATTCCCATTAGAGAGAAGAAAAAGTCGAAGGAGAATACTAAGTACCAGTGATCTGTCCCGCATTAAGACACTGGGAGAGGATATAAGGACAAGGAAATAAAGACAAAGGACGTGACTTCCTTCTTTTTTTGTATTCTCTCTCTTTTTCCCTCCCATCTTACTATTTTTTTTCTGGGTTACATTCCAGTTCTTTTTCTTCAGATATGAGATAGAAGCCCAAGGTATTATAACTTATTCGACAGTTTATTACGTATAGTGGAGAACTACTAGTGTAAGGGGAGGAAGTCTTTATAATGTTGCTGCTATGCGTCCTGTTGGTAAAGTGCTTTGTGCTTCGTATATTAAAGGGATATGCAATTAAACAAACCTCCTGGCAGAGAGAGAGAGAGAGAGAGAGAGAGAGAGAGAGAGAGAGAGAGAGAGAGAGAGATACTATTCCTGTGTGTGTGTGTGTGTGTGTGTGTGTGTGTGTGTGTGTGTGTGTGTGTGTGTGTGTGTGTGTGTGTGTGTGTGTGTGTGTGTGTGTGTGTGTGTGTGTGTGTGTGTGTGTGTGTGTGTGTGTGTGTGTGTGTGTGTAGGACAGAAGGTTTAATTAGGGCGGAATGGAAGAAAAGTAGAAACAGACACGGCGAGGCTTAATCTTGGAGGGAGACTTGCCAGGGCAGGGATGGAGTGGAGCTTTAACCCGGAGGTGAGAGGCAGGGACGAGATGGGACTGAGGCCACGGCAAGGAGGAAGGGAAAGAGGCTTAATCCGTGGAAGCACAAGAGAGAGAGAGAGAGAGAGAGAGAGAGAGAGAGAGAGAGAGAGAGAGAGAGAGAGAGAGAGAGAGAGAGAATTAGTCCCTGCGTACTACGACAGTGTGTTGCAGAGCTGGCGCGCCCACTCGCGTCAATCTTGAACCACTGCCTCGACAACGCCACATGGCCTGAAATGTGGAAGGGGAGTAGTGTGGTGCCTCTGCACAAGAAAATGCAAAGACAGAGGCAAAAAACTACAGACCCGTGTCCCTGCTGCCTGTGCTGAGCAAAGTGTTGGAAACAGTTGTAGACTCGAGAGTCACGCGGCACCTCGAGAGGCACCACCTGCTGATCAACATACAGTTTGAGTTCAGGCAGGGGAGGTCGGCGGCAGACCTGCACCTGCACCTGCTCCTCTCGATGGAGTGGAGTGGGGTCCTGGACCAAGGGAAGACCACGGCCGTCGTGGCTCTTGACTTCGAGGGGGCGTTCGACAAAGTGTGGCACGCAGCTCTCATCACAAAGCTCCTTGCTGTAGGCGTGGACACTCCTCCAGCTCCTTGAGAATTACTTGAGAGACAGACATCTCAAAGTAATCATCAATGGGAGGGAATCAGAGCCACAGCCCATAAGGGCAGGTGTTCCTCAAGGGAGCTGCCTCGGCCCTTTGCTGTGGAATGTGTATATCAATGATCTGATACACCTCTTTCCTACCGCAAAGGTGTTTGCAGATGACATACCACTATCCCACAGCTATGGACTGGAGGAGGAAGCTGCTGCCATCCGCGACATCAACGCCACCCTGAGCCGCGTTGCAGCCTGGGGAAGGAAGTGGCAAGTAAAGTTTGTCGCTCACAAAACCCAGCAGCTCACTATCAACAGGACGAGTAGTGCCCCGCGCATCACCTTCAACGGGGAGACACTGACGCCGTGGGATGAGGTGGAGGTGCTGGGGGTCACTTAGGACCGTAAGTTGACCTTCAGAACCCACGTGGAGCGACTCGCCAGAGAGGCCTCGGGGAAGCTGGCATCCCTGAGGAGAATCTCCTACCTCCTTGACGCCAAGGGACTGGAGTTGTTTTACAAGGCGCAGGTCCGCTCCCCCTTGGAGTACGCGTGCCTGGCCTGGGGCGGCGCGGCAAACAGGCACCTCGCTCTCCTGGACAAGGTGCAGGACCGAGCGGCGAGGCTCATCAGGAACAGTGAGCTCAGCCTTCAGCCTCCACTGCACACCCTCCAGCACCGGCGAGACGTGGCGGGCCTCACCGTCAAGTTCAAGGTGCAACAGCAACCAGTGCCGCACCTATAGGCTCTCCGGCAGCCTGCCCGACATGCCTCAGTCACCACCAGAGCTGTCATACACGCCCCTGGAGAGCTACTCCAGCCCAGGTGCAGAACGTGGCACCAGCAAAGACAATTTCTGAACACATACATCGGCTGGTGGAACGCGTTTGTTACCGTGCAGCCAAGTGTTGAGGGCTGGACCAGGCAGCAGTTCAAGACTGCAGTGAATGTGTGGTTGTTACAAACAGGAGAGAGAGAGAGGCTTTCAGATAGAAGGCATTAACAGTGACTTCTTTAGCCTAATTTGTTGTATTAAATATGTAAAGTATATGTACAGCAACTCTTAAACACATATCATGTAGATTTGTAAAAATAAAGAGAGAGAGAGAGAGAGAGAGAGAGAGAGAGAGAGAGAGAGAGAGAGAGAGAGAGAGAGAGAGAGAGAGAGAGAGAGAGAGAGAGAGAGAGAGAGAGAGAGAGAGAGAGAGAGAGAGAGAGAGAGAGAGAGAGAGAGAGAGAGAGAGAGAGAGCATTAGGTATTTCTTAAGACACCAAATATGGACTATGTTTGAAAAGATGCACAACAAATGGTGATTAACTGAAATTTCTTATTACTTAAATTAAAAGAAAAATGAATTAAATAGAACGAGCCAAAAGAGTGTTATGTTTGAAAGAATAAGCAAGATATAATGATTAACAGGAACTTGTAATTACCTAAAGATTGACAACACATTAAATATAAATAGACCAACTATAAGCTTTAGAAAACGACAGCTGATGTTGATATGAGCTTGTGTCTTCCAACTTTCTATAAGGCATATATATACATATATAAAAAAATACACTCCTACATAGTTTTTCCTTCTTTTTTGTTCCATTGCATGTGAGAAGAAGATTTCAGGCCACGTCAGAGTGGAAGGCGGAGTGCGGAAGGACGACTCTCGTGTTTGCTTGTATGTGGAAGCTTGGAGAGCACGAAGAGAAAAGAGAAAGAAGGGAGCGAGGGAGTGAAGGTTCATCAGTGTCTCCGTCGGAAGTCTAAATTCTCAGGAACTGTTACCTGACACGAGCCGGGCGACGTAGGGTACGTGTTCAAGGCTGGAGGACACGTGTATATCTCCAGGCTGGTGAGCACAACACGGCTGAAGGAGGAACATGTTTTTTTTCTCCTTTTAAAAACATATTACAGTTTATTTCCCCAAGAGAGTCTTCACAACACCCAGACATTGTCACGAGGAGTATTAGAGCGAGGACATTCGATTACTGTGCTATAAAGAACCGTAATTGAGTGAGGGCCTTCTTGACTAGCTGGCCACACGTTTCTAAGCCGTGAACTCTTTAAAAAAAATGTATCTCAGTTAATTTCCTCCCAGAAATTTCACGACATCCAAATACCGTCAGGGGTAGCATAAAAGGGAGGACATCTCATCATTACAGGGAATAATAACACAGGGTCTTGCTGACTTGCTAACCACAAGTTTCTAAACCTTGTACTCTCCCGGTTAATTTCCTCAGAGAGCTTTCACGGCACCCAAACGCTGTCACGAGAACCATAAAAAGGAAAGACATTCGAGTACTGTGCTATAGAGAACAGTAACATAGCGCAGGGCTTGTTGACTAGTTAACCACATATTTCTAAGCCGTGTACTTTCAAAGTTAATTTCCTCAGAAAACTTTCATGACACCCAAGCATTGCCAAGCGAACCACAAAAGGGAGGACATTCGACTACTGAGGTATAGAGACCAGTAATAAAATGAGGACCTTGTTGACCGTTGACCAGCTGACCAGACGCTTCTAAGCCGCGTCTAAGCCAGTGATGGGCGCGTCCCTCCTCGCCAAATACCTGCTACGCACCGCGGGGACAGCACAGTGCCAGCATGACACTATACGAGGCCGGCAATGAGTCTAGGCAAGTCCCCGGTGCAGGTGTGCGGGGCTGAGGTTAGAAGCAAACCCGATGCTGCTGCCACGAAGCGCACATTGAAGAGAGATACGAGAGTCCCTTGCCAACAGTGGAGAGAGTAACGATTCAAGAAGGAACGCGAGATCAACGAGGATGATGGCGATTTAAGGATGAATATAACACAAATATAGGTTGACAGAGAGAGAGAGAGAGAGAGAGAGAGAGAGAGAGAGAGAGAGAGAGAGAGAGAGAGAGAGAGAGAGAGAGAGAGAGAGAGAGAGAGAGAGAGAGAGAGAGAACAGTTACGGTCTGTTCAAACGAATGAACCACAAATACACACACACACACACACACACACACACACACACACACACACACACAGAGGCAAAAAAAAAAAAAATGAAATACTGCAGCAAGGCGAGAGGAAAAGGCCACAACCCCCAAAAGGTACCAAAATGACCTCAGAAGTGGAAAACTCTCATTCTTTTCCTCAACTAAAAAAACAACACCGTCTTACCTTCCCTCCCTTTCTCTCTGCTTCTCCCTTAGCCTCCAAACTTCTTGATTCCGTGCAGGTACGTAGCGGGACTCGTGTAGTTCGAAGTCCATCACCTTTGTCTCCGCAGACCAGCAGGGCCGCTCGCTGCCTCTGTTGAGAAGAAATGCAACGTGAACACAATTTTCTCCTGCAGGGACGAGTCGCCGGGAAAGATTTGATGAGCGACACGGCGGTACATTTATGATGAAGGTGAAACACGAAGACGAGGAGGAGGAGGATAAGGGGGAGAAGTGAGGGGGAGGAGGATGACACGGAAGAGTAGGAGAGCCAGACAGAAAGACAAATACTTACAAATTTAGGGCCACACATTTTTTTCCTACTTCCTACTTTTCTCTTTCTTTCGGGCATGACATTAAGGTCTATTTTTTTTGCTCACTCCTTGCTTAGCCCGAGGCCGATCTTCCCTTTATATAAACAGAACAAGACAAACATAAATACCAGAATAAAAACTAGACACGTGTGTTTACTTAATACTAGCTCGGCAGCAGAACAAACAAAACAATCAAACAATCCATAAAAACCAGCAAATAAAAAAAAAAAATCTTTTCGTGGAAAAAAAGAAACAAAAAAAGAAAAAAAAAAAAACTAACAGAGTCAGAGAGTGCGACAAAAGAGAGAGAAAGAGAGAGACAGAAAATAGAGAAAGAGGAGGAATTTTTAAAGTGGTCGGAGTCATACCGCTTAACTCAGCCGTTTTAGTGCGAGTCTGAATGTGCTTCACTCTAAACAGCACAGCGGGGAACCGGCGCGAACCTATGACCCTGTGACCCTCAGCGCTACCACCCTATTTGTACCGTTTCCTCATGAGCCCTACCCATTGTGCCCATGTTTAAAGCCTCATTCCGAGTCCACACCCCCATGGACAGTCTCCTCGTCATCATTTCCTCCTTAAAGATCACACTGCACCACTGTTAAACACAAAGAGGAGGAAGAAGGAAGGTACTTCCTTCCACACACACACACACACACACACGCACACCAAACAACAACGATACAGACATGGGAGATGTGCATTGATTATGTTCGCTGCTTCAGCTGAATGAGCCCGTGAACCCCACGTTACTTTAATTAAAGATTCAAGTGTTGCAACAAATTCGTGCTTTTTTTGTTTGTACAGGCCTCATGTATCGAAAATAACACCAACACTAACCACGTACCACTACTACTATTACTATTACTACTACTACTATTACTCCCTACAATTATTATCGCAATAAATAACAATAGAAATAACCAACAGAAAAATTAATCCTAACTAAACATCCATAACTCTCGTCAATCTCCATTTCCTTCTGCTTCTGTTTTTCCCTTTCCTCTCCTCTCCAGTGCACAAACTTGATCAGGAGTATGTTCTATAGATATTCAGTACAATACAGTACGGGAAGTTGATGTATACAATAAACTATACTTGGTAAGAGTGGCTATACTTGATCCAAGCAAAGATTCGATGCAGGATGCTACTGAAAGTTTATAAATCAAAGCTGGCATTGTCCAATTCCATCGGGACTGGCACCTCAGCATTTTTTTTTTTTTTTTGTTCTAGGCCAATGCTCCACTTGCATAGAAAAAAAAAAAAAAACATTATAAGCCCCGCTTTTCATTTATGATAACAAAGATACGTAACACGCACTGCGATCTGTAAAATAACGGTAGAGGACACGTAGGACCGAGATACCCGTGAGCAGTGACCGAAACACAGACACTGCAAGGGAGCTTACCTTGAAAGAAAGACTGGGATGAAAGGAAAAGAAAAAAAAAATATATATGCCTTCCTTACGTGAAATTCAGACGCTAACAATTTAAGTTTCAAGGTGCGCACAACGCTTCCCCAGACGAAGGAACTGTTGGTCATGTCTTTCAGGAATGTTACACCCTTAGTGCCGAGAAAGGGGCGGGAATGAGACGGAGAGACGGAAGGCGAGCAAGAAGAGGTGGAGGCTGAGGGGAAATTACCTCCTGCGTATATTACATTAAATTGTTAAGTTAAGAGAATGTATGCCGAGGATGTGGCAGCTCGTCCGTGCGCCGAGCCGAGGCCCGGCACGCACCACGACAAGGCAAGGAATGTACTACAGATATATTTCTTAAACTTTATTAACCGAAACAGGAACTTTTTAGCAACAACGAACCCTAAACTAAAAATTAATTTACGTAAAAATTCCGCAGCTGTGTTAAATACTTCTTGAATTTAAAAAAGTAGGAGAAAAAATGAAAGGAGAACTAGAAGATAGCAAAGTGATAAGAATGGAACAAAAAAAAAAAAACAGCAGCATTGCAGGAGAAATACGGCGATGATGGGGAGCCGCCGGAAGTAAAGCGGGATGGAGAAAAAGGGGAAAGTTGATGTGGTGGTTTAAATATAAGAAAGGAGGAAGGCGGAAAGCATTAGCGTGGGAGTGAGAGAGGAGGGAAGGAAGCACACTCACCGCCAGACACAGGCACCACCCCTCCTCCTCCTTCCCCACCGACGCTGAGCAGCCCTCCCAACTCCCCCCCCCTTTTTCTCTCTCTCTCTCTCTCTCTCTCTCTCTCTCTCTCTCTCTCTCTCTCTCTCTCTCTCTCTCTCTCTCTCTCTCTGTATATGCATGAATACACCACGCGACTCCACGTACGTACACACACACACACACACACACACACACACACACACACACACACCTCTGATTAATGAGACAAGTTTGATAATCTTCTTTGCTGTTTTGATTCAGAGGAACAAGAAAAGACTGAGAAGAACAAAGACCAGGAGGAGAGCACGGCGTTAAGTTTTCTCTCCAGAGTGTAATTTGCTAACTGGAGGATTTCCAAGCACCTCGGGATTTATCTTCCACTTGCGTTTTCCTTATCAGTCATCAGTGTGGAGTGCGCGTCCCAGGCCACTCGTTAGGCGTGGAGCAGTTTGTGGAAGTGTTTTGTCGTTTTTTCTCCCTCTGCTGCCATCATGCTCCCCACACTCCAACACCCCCCACACCCTGCTTTTGTCTCCTCTCACGCTTCTCTAGGCCTCACGCGACTCCCAAGGCCTTGCTGACCTCGTTAACAATCACCGGGGTTAAGTTGGCGAGGCAGGCACTTGTCGCCCGGAACTACAGTGCCTGGCCATTAGTCACACAGAGGAGTGAACGCTGGAGGGATGGAGGCCAGGGAGGACGAGCAGCAGCTGGCAAAGGGAAGAGAGACGACTAATAGATCTCTCGCTCTCTCTCTCTCTCTCTCTCTCTCTCTCTCTCTCTCTCTCTCTCTCTCTCTCTCTCTCTCTCTCTCTGCATTTCGCAGTGTGTTGCTTCAACCATTTCATACTTTCAAAATTTTCTCTCACTACTGTGTATGTACTGTATACAGTACAGGATGCAAAAGGAAAAAAATTACTAGAGAAAGAATGTAATATGGTAGCGACATAGAATGACTTGATGTGACTCATAAAATTTGTTTATTATCAGTTAATATCTTACAACGGCCACGAACACAGAAACAAACGAAAACAATCCTCCGATACAAACAGGATCAGAACACCAAGAAAGAACAGAATCGAGACAAAAGTCGGCACTCGCCTCACAACCACCACATACAGAAAACAGCCACGGGGGAAGGACCGCGCCGGGGTACTAAAAGTCTCCGGTGGGGGCAAGAGCCGTTAAGTATTGATAACCACAACAATAGCCGCGCCTCACCAGCGTCCCAGGCCATCGATCCCAGGCACAAAGCCGCCTAATGCACCCTCAGCTCAGGTTCACAACTCCTCATCCCAGCCACCGAAGTTACAAGCCTCAAAACAAAGGTTCCCCGGGAAAAATCAGCCGCTTTAAGGGTGTAATGGCGAGCCCTTCCCAGCTACTGACCGCCCCGCCTTCCCTCCGTCCCGCACCCTCTGGTCAGCCTCCTCCTTTGGCAAACTTAGCACAGTGTTGGTTCTCCTCCCACACTTGGCTAGTAATGGGTCTAGATTCCTTCTCTGGTTCGCCTCCTTCGGTGGGTTCTCTTTAGTGTTGGTTTGGCTTTCTTCCCTCTAGCTGAGTTGAAGCTTAAAGTTGACCCTTGGCTTTATTGGGCGCCGATCAGCACTACTGTCAGCCGCCTCTGCTGAGCTCACACGCCGGGCTGATAACAGGGTCCGCGCCGCGCCGAGAGCTGCCGTGACTCTCATGTAAATATTCCAGAAGTTGGAAGCTTGAGGCACCCTCGCACTAAAGACGAGAGGAAACGCTTACAAGTTTCACCAACTTTTTACCTTTCCTGCACTTTTATTATTCTTTCTTACTTTCTCTTTTTTTTTTTTTGTATTACATTCTTTTCGCCACTTTTGCTTTTTTTCCGTAACGAGATGCTCCTCTCTCTCTCTCTCTCTCTCTCTCTCTCTCTCTCTCTCTCTCTCTCTCTCTCTCACCCTGGAGTACTTCTCTATCACCCTGGAGTACTGTCATTCTGTCTCCCTCACCCTAGTACTCCACTCTCTCCTCACCCTGTCCATTCAGTATCTGTCAATTTAGAATGAAAAAAAAGTATCTTGTGTAATTCCTGACGCTGAACCACATGTGACCAATGTTATTAGTTATATCGACCGTAATTGTGACGTTAGAGTCTTATACATGATCATCGTCGTTGTTATGATAGTGGTAATCATGATTCTTGTTACTATCATTATTTTATTATTGTCATCAATTATTTTATCATACACTAAGAATCCTATATTATAGTTACTCATCACTCTGATAATTACACGATGTAACACGATTTTTGTCTTTGACAAGCAAGTGTTATTTTCCAACTATTTTCATTACAAAACAATGTAAAATGTCCATTATTCCAGCAAACTTTGCTTTTATGGTTTTTAGAATGAATTTTTTGCCCCAAAATAGCTAAATTTCACTATTTTTCCAGATGCTGTCACAGAGAACTTCTTGATGAATTGATCACATATGTAGCAGAACGCACCTGAAGAATGACTGGAGGCTCTTGATGTTATTTCACCTCTTGCGATGTGTCTTCTCAGGCGGCCAAAGCAGAACTGACTGGTGGTCTGCAAGTCCCTATTTTTATATTGTCAAGCAGTACTCTAGAATATTCTTAGTCTTTCTAGAATGCGTTCCAGAATGTTCTCAATCATTCTAGAATATTTTTTTTAACCTACTTTAGAATATTCTTATTCATTCTAGAAAATTTTTGTAGATTCTAGAAAATTCTTGATATTTTACATATTTCTACTGTATTCTAGAAAGTTCTAGAATACTCTGGAAATGTTTACATTGAATAGAATGTTCTAGAATATTCTAGAAACTTCTAAAAGTGTCTGATGGAACATTCTGGAGGTTGGAGAGGGTTTCTGAAATGTAGGCAAATTCTTCTAAATATGAAAAATTTCTTGCTAGATCTGGTCAGTTCAAAAATGATCTTATTAAAATAAAAAATCTTTAGAATCTTTATATCCTTTCCTTCATTGTTTTAACTTATTTGCAACATTTCAAACGCAATTAGATAAGCAAACTGAGTTTTTGCAAAGTTCTTTACCAGATATGAAAACCAATAGTTAGGTTTACTATAATAAAATAAGGTAAAAATATAAATTCATTGTTCTAACCACAAAAGCAAAGTTTAAGGATCAAATAGCTTTTTTCCTATTTTGCTTAGATGGAAATAACTAGAAAATAGAAAATTGAAATTTTGTACATATTGTTATAATTGTCATCTTTATATTGGCAAAGGATGTTGCTTCAATGAAATTCTATCTGTTAAGTAGAATTCAAGAATTCGACATTTATACTGGACAAGAGAGAGAGAGAGAGAGAGAGAGAGAGAGAGAGAGAGAGAGAGAGAGAGAGAGAGAGAGAGAGAGAGAGAGAGAGGAAGCGTAATTAGGTAAGGTAAACAAAGAGGTGAGAGGAACCACGTGGCGTCGTCACGGTCCATTATTCGCGTATTAGGATCGTCCTCACTAAACACTCGCTGCTCGCTTTGATGTTCACCCTAATTGGATTCGCTGTTTTTCCCCGTGCTTCTTTAGGGCAAGTATCGCGATAGAACGAAAACAATAACAAGATAGCTACTATTACTATCACTCCTCCTACTGGAACTGCTGCTACAACAACTACTACTACTACTACAACTACTACAATTATGTGCTAGCAATACCATTACTACTATAACTACTTACTACCGTTACTATTACCACAACAGCAGCAGTTACCACTACCACCACCATCACCACTACTACCTTTAAGTTAAAAGTTAGAGAGAGAGAGAGAGAGAGAGAGAGAGAGAGAGAGAGAGAGAGAGAGAGAGAGAGAGAGAGAGAGAGAGAGAGAGAGAGAGAGAGAGAGAGAGAGAGAGAGATTGCATTACAGATCCCATCAATAACAAAGAGCACATACATATATACACGAAGCTTACGAAATTCTGGGAGCGAGAAATGACGCAAGCACCATGAACAAAAAGATGCACATGCTATTATCTATTACTATCATATTCATCTGCCACAGTGAAGACCCTTGACACCGAGTTAATATGAGACGTCAACTACAGTGGAAATACGAGGTTAATTATTACTACGATTATCTCTGCTGAATAATCACTGTTGTGGGTCACCGAAAGTGTGGGTATGATTTACTTAATTGTCCGGTAAGAGTGACATGACAGGAAGGCTTGTGTCTCTTGCCTGGGGTGGGGAAGTATTGGTTACCGTGTCTGGTTGTTCTTTCTTGCGGCGCAGTCTTGTAATCATTATATAAACTGATAGGTAACGCGGTGTATGTGTAGAGTATTATATGTTCTAGTAATTAATAAATCGATGTATTTCTCAGTATAAGCGTCTTTTTATTAGTCTATCCGTTAGTTTTATCCATACATCTATCTAGCATCCAACCTTCTTACTTACAGGCGTGTTTATACCTGCCTGCCCGTCTGTCTGTCTGCCTTCCCTGCATCATCTTTCATTCCTTTACACATGCACACACACACAGTCCATCCATCACCCAACACAGACTTCTCTTCCTTCCTCTTCTTCCTCCTGCACCTCATCCCTCCCTGCCCAACGCTCTCTCCAAGACGGATTAACGAACATTCTCTACCTATTTTCATGCATCTGTTTAGGAATATACTCACGATGTCTGTTTACCAGTTATTAATTTTGTATCTGTCCCTTTTATTCTTGTGTAAATAATCTAGGATCTAAGAGACAGGTTGTAAGTATTACTTTTGAGAGACGAATATTGTTTTGAGAGGATGGTTAGTAATGTTAATGTATGCAAGAAATTTAGTAAGTCTAGTGAAAGAAAAAGACTGGAATGATATCTGAACGGAAGGTTTGGTAAACTATGAGAATGAAAAGAAATGACATATGAAGAGATGGTTTGGTAAATTCAGTGAAGGAAAAATAGAGGTCATGTGAGCGAATGGTTTATTAAATCTAGTGATGGAAAAGAAGCGAAATCTGAACACAGGATTTGGCAGGTTTGGTAAGTCTAATAAAAGAAAAGAAGGGACATGAGACCCAGCGGTCTTGGTTTGGTCGCCTACAAATATTAGTTGCCAGACAACATACTGACTTTCCCAGTAAGGAGGCAAGAAATGCACGTATTATTCACGCTCACAAACCCTTCCTTACATAGATACAGATCAAGGACATCTCCTACCATTTCAGGTGTACTGGTGTGTGACCCTGGTAGCTCCTGATCAAGCAGCTCTAGCCCCTTCAAGCAACAAGTCACCTGTTAGGGAGACGCTTGTTGGCGATGGGTTGTTTACTCGTTAGGTCATCTCACTCTTTGGTCACAACGCACCTGAAAGTTAAATACATTGAGTAAGTAACTTGAGTTATGTGTAGCGAATGTGAAGGATTTTCGTAAGACACATATCAGTACCTGGTTTTCTTAAATGCGTAGCAACTAGATGCTCCGCAGCAGCAGCAACAGCACAGTATTTGCGAACCACCGTAGCTCACTTACTGTTTTAGTACCAGTTACCACCAACAGTCATTGCTTCTCATGACTGTTGACAAAACAGTACATAACTTTAAAGTATATGCAACATAATGGCCATTTTATTTATTCAGTGCTGACCATACCACCACCACCACCACCAGTACCTTGGAGCCGTAGAGTAATGACAGGTGTGGGTGGCGGCGGCAGAAGGGAGTGGTGGTGATGGTGGTGGCGATGGTGGGAGTTGGTGATAGTACGGGAGTTATATTATTACTAATTAAAAATATAAAAGAGCATCCTAATGAAACCAGATGGCAGTACTGAGAGGTGTGGTGATGGTGGCATTGACAGTGGTAGTGGTGATGACGGTGGTGGTTGGGGGTAGTGAGGGTACGGGTGGTGGTGGTGGTTGGGGGTGGTGGGGATACGGGAGTTTTATAAGTATCAATCAGAAATATAAGAGTCCTCATAAAAGCTGGTGGCGGTACTGGTGGGAGCGGTGGTGGTGGTGATGGCGGCGGCGGCGGCGGCGGCGGCGGCGTGGGTGGGGCGAGAGGAGAGGTAGCGGTACTATCATTTAGCTGTATAAACTCGTACTCATACTTAACAGGTCGCCTCGGGTCTAATGGTCACTTCAAAAGAGTTAACATATCTAACTAAGTGGCATAATTACGAGTACTTCACCAATATCATGAAACGGTCGCTATCATTTCCTCAAAGAGCGATGTAATTTAGTAGCAACAAGACTCAACCATCTCGTTAATTCAAAGAGCTGACGGACGGCACTATTAATACTATACTTAACAGCGTACAAACGTATCACAGCCAGGCGTACCTCAGCCCTCGCAGTGTGTGAGGGATGCGTTAAGAGGCAGGGAAAAGAGCTGGTTATGTAACATGCAATGGTCTCTCTGAATTACCTAATTGCATCACTAATAACTTCTGATAACTCTCTCTGTCACGGTTGATGACACGCACACACACACACACACACACACACACTATCCCGGAACTATCTTCCCATGAATGGAAAGTTAGGAGGGCAAAGAGGGCTAAGTACCATTCGCCTAAACTATCTGGAGATTATTTAGCCTTATAACTGCATTCTAATGTTAAATATAGACAAAGATATACAATTGATCCAAACGGAGTACGTATTAGCAGCAGCAGCAGCAGCAGCAGCAGCAACAGTAGTAGTCGTAGTAATAGTTGCAAGATTATCTAGACAGTAAAAATGCGGCTTGACTAATAATTAAATCTTTATTAATATATACATCTGATAAAATATTATACACTATGACACGACTTACATTAATTGTACCACACTTGATCTTACCTTTTCGTCAGAGGGTATGACAAAGGAGAGCAGAAATCCACAGCAAGTACACAGACGCACCCTCTCTCCTCCTTGGTTATCATCATACTGGAACGTGAAACAAAGGAAAATAAACAAGATCGGAAGGCAAAGATACTATGCCGACAATAAAATGACAAACTGACACCTTGCCTGAGTGAGCGTGTTACTGCAGCCCTCCACTAGATGTCTCTCTTGTGCTCTTATAGGCTATGAAATGTTGTTCTTGTGAGGTTAAGCAATCAGCGTTTATGCACTAATACAAAGACTGCCACGTGTAGACTTGCTGGCTTCTTGTAGCTCGCCCTCTCTCTATGTCATTGTTTATACTAACGTAGCTCAAGAAAGGAGGGAGGGACGTAACAAAGCAAGAACAGAAAACGTACGCAGGTGCAGTGAGGGAGACATGGGAAAACGGGACCCACATAAAACTAAACTAGAAGGTATCATATGTTTATTTATTTATTTATTTTTATTATCACAAGAAAATTTAGACTCTCTCTCTCTCTCTCTCTCTCTCTCTCTCTCTCTCTCTCTCTCTCTCTCTCTTTTGGGAAGGAAACTATTGACCATATCCCTCTTACTCACTCTCCCTCGCTTCCCGGCTTTGCTCGTACCCCCGCCTCCCGCTCACTCCCAAGCTCTCCTTTTCACCACAGCAATCACCGCTCCTCCATAAATCATCCTTGCCGTGGTGGTTTGTCCGGCGCGCACTGGAACCTGACGCCGCCCCTTAAAGTGATGGATTGAAGGGGGGAAAAAGAGGATGACGGGGCAGGATGGAGCTACATGACTCTTGCAGAGAGAGAGAGAGAGAGAGAGAGAGAGAGAGAGAGAGAGAGAGAGAGAGAGAATGATAATGACACACACACACACACACACACACACTAGAGTGGAAGATGACTCAGATTCCGTACTCAGGCTGTTAGTGCCGAGTCAGAAAAAAGGGAGCCTCAAAAGAAGATTAGATACATTAATGAATAGAGATGATAGGAAAGTATGCTTTGTACAGGGACTGACTGCCACGTGTACAGTAGACCTAGTGGCTTCATTGTTGCAGCTTCCCCTTATATTCTTACGTTCTTCTAATAGCTACCAACCCGCATTGAGCACCCCACAGTAAACCGATATTCTGAATGTGAGGAAATAAGAGTACATTCATCACCTTGAGAGACTACAACATATTGAGAGTACTGAGGGAAAGGGACGAAGTAAATCAGTGGAAGCATAGTGAATGTAAAAGCAATGCCTGTTCGATTGACTGTACACATCAATTAGCAGCATGTTAAGGTGAGAGGAATGTGGTTGAACTAATTGAAGCACCACGTCACAGCACCAACACATAACACTACATGATGTGATGGCAGAGGAGGAATATTTACACTTGCTACTTTGCTACTTTCCTTACCACCTGCCTTGCCTGCTCCATTAATGAGACCAGGTTATTGTTAGATGTTGCAGGATGATGTAGGACGGTGGTGAGTGATGTAGGGTGGTGTACGATGTATGGTGATTGTATTAGTGCTGTGTGACTGGTATAGGATGATATAGGATGTAATAGGATGGTGTAGAATGGTATAGGGTGATTTAAGAAAGATGCAGGAAGGTGTAATAGAGTGCAGGATAGTGTCAAATGTAAAGCAGTCATGTCTGGTGTCATTCTATTATATCAGTGCGTGGTTGGTGCAGGATCGAATTGGGCAGGGACGAGATACAGCTGAGATGAAGATAACATGCTACATGATCCTTGTGAATGTATAAAAGAAAGAAAAAGAAGTCTCGTTGTAAGAACACACACACACACACACACACACACACACACACACACATTTAAATTCAGAATTCGAACACTGCATTATTTTTCTATTTGTAAGCCATGTTAATACTCTTTAATCCTCCGTGGCGCTACTTTCATGCATTGTGAGTCTGGCAGTAACTGTGAGGCGGCGTTTGTCGGAGATTCCGTTTGAGCTACTGTCTGAAGCGTCTGGACAAAGGCTGCTGTATTATAAAAGTACACGTGTTTCTTTATATTCACC
>NC_087152.1:16887500-16900000 GCF_035594125.1 Scylla paramamosain
AGGGAATAGAGAATGCATAAATACCCAGTACCAAAACACAGCTGTTCTCTTTTTACACACTATCAGTGAGTCAGGAAGTCAGTCAGTCACACACATATAAATTTGTAACACAGTCAAGTAAAGTGGCCAGTCAGAGCAGAGAGGCTTTCCATCTGTCCATCATTCCAACTCTTGTGTGCTTGCATTTACACTGTAGTGTCTCGCTTCTTTATTGTGCCAGTTAATTTTTATTCTACGTACATCGATAAGAGGATATTATTCTTTAAAAGTAAGGAATTAGTGAAAAGAATGGTTGATTAAATTAACAAATAAACATATGTAAAAATATTAATAAAAAGAAATGGTCAACAGGAAAATGAAGATGAAGTCTAAACGTATGACATTTAATGGAAATTCTTGTGCGTGCGTGCGTGCGTGCGAGTCTGTGTGTGTGTGTGTGTGTATGTGTGTATGTGTGTGTGTGTGTGTGTGTGTGTGTGTGTGTGTGTGTGTGTGTGTGTGTGTGTGTGTGTGTGTGTGTGTGTCCTTGTCTCTGATGAATTGGGTATATTCGAATATGAATCGAGGACATGAATATTCCTGTCAATAATTCCAGGCGTAGTAACAATGAATTCACTCACATGCTGTATTAATATATTTGAATTCTATAAACATCAGTCCGGCAACATTATGTCGGCCAATGTCATTAGCTCCTGGATTTTCACATCAGGCTTTGTCAGCATTAACGTCTTGGCCAGAGAGTGTTTTAGTCATGCAATTCATATTATTTTGGTAACGCGTAGTTCAACATTTTTACAGTCACTGAAAGCGTTAGAAGCCACTGATGAACCAGCTACGTATTGGAGATATGAACCCTGTGTTGTTGTGAGTGTTCTGTAGGAAATTATTAATGTATGTAATCGTAGAACAATTCTGTACGTGAGGCATACAAGAGAACTAGATAAGAAAACTAGATAAGATAATTATACAGAATCTCAAAAAATACAACTAAATAGTGAAGTTTTAATAATTTTTTCCCCTTTTATAAATAATAAACTTTTTCCTTCCTTCGTTCTTGTCTATTATCTTTCTTATCCTACACAATAATAAAGTCCAAGATAATATAAATGAACTCAACATGAAAGTGAATAGTAAAGTAAATACATTAATCTCTCATCCGGTTACAAAAACAATTCCTTCCTTCCTTCTTTCTTGTCTGTTACCTTCCTCGTCTTACACTCCCGATGCTGGTGCTGCGTTGAGTTAAGACAGTAAGAAATTTCGTCGTAAAACGTTTCCACTACCTCAGGAGGACTCGCACCAGCCAATGGCAGGTGAAATGTGGGGATCAAGTAAGTGCACGTCTTCATTTCCCAGCGTATCACTTTTATCCTTTTAGCTTTCAAGACATCGACAGTCACTCTCCACCGAGCTGATCCTTTCTTGCCTCTCCACCAGCTGTCTCCTGGATTATGCTGTTACAAGTCTAGCCAGAAGGGAGTGTATGAAGTGGTACCGTTCTACGCAATCTGTCACATAGAACATAAGGAGTTAAGGGAAGCTGTAAGATATAGCGAGACCACAGGGGAAGGGAATGTAAGTAGATGATATAAACATGCTCGTGTCTTATGAAAAAGAGATATTTGTTGTACCAGTTTGTGTGTCTGTGAGTGAAAATGAGACAAATGTTTGGGTTAATTATCTTAATCTTTCTTAGGAATATCCGCACTCGAAATTAAATATAATGTAATAGTACTCCTGCTTCAGTGTGAGTCTCTACCATCTTCTTTATTTCACGAAACAAATGTATATTAAAATTCAGATTGCAGATTCTTTACTTGTCAGACACCTGAAGACGCGACCGAAGGCAGATTGAAGATGCTCTGTGCGTTTCTTAACATTGTCTCTATTTTCCGTTGTCTGACAGAACTGTATTCCCTTCAGTGGTACACCTTGAAATGCGATCAAAAGAACTGGTAATGACAAAATATCTAGCAGTTATCATAAAATCCTTTCTTCTTAATGGTAAAATGTAGCTTAATATAATGCTCGACAATAAAGTATTTCAATATATGCGCATACTTTTTTTTCATTACAATTCAACTAACCAACTGTTCACCACAACTTTTAAAAGCGCTCAGGTAGAAATCAACAATTGCAGGTGGACCGAACGCGAGCGGGTGAAAAGCTTTTACAAAAATAAATAGCCCTCTGACACTGTGTACTGCGCGCTTGATGTATTTATTCACATTTCAATTAAAAAAAAAAAAATGGTGTAACATATGCACCTCCACCCATAAAAAGAAACTTGTGGCTCTGGACCAACTCGGGGAAAAATACACGTTATGCTGCAGGTAACTAATGGTTAAATGCTCATCTAAAGCGTGCAACTTTCCTATTGTGTTTGTTTGCCTGATACCTTGATTTTTTTGTCATAATAAAGGTGGAATACATCATAGGCAATTAATACTGAAAAGATTTGATACATCTTGAGAGTGGATAAATTTGTGGATAGAGATGAAAATTGCATGTAGAAATGAAAAGACGGCCATGTGTAGGCTACTGGCTTCATGTTGCTTCTATTTTCATATGTTCTTATGTTTTATGTTTCATTTTTTCCAGGGGTGACATAAGCCACCAACTCGAAACATTGCGATAGGTGTAGAAATGAAATACGGGCGTTACAGCACGTCAGCTTACACCCTTTAAAGACAGAGCAAGGTATAAAACAATATTCGCAATGAAACAAAAAAAAAAAAAAAATGTAGAGAATTATACTTTACAGAGTTTACAAAAATAAGAGAATTTGTGCATCCAGTCGCAGTGAATGTTTGGCCATTTAACGTCATTTGTATTGTTACAGTGAGTGATTTTGAATTCCGTTTTCACATTTCACAACATGAAGAAACACGTATGGTATTTGCATTTTATGACAGTATTCCAGTGACTTGTGTTAAGATCCAAACTTATATTTTGCAGTAACAGAAGTAACAAGATGAAAGCCTGTTGATGACAAAAAATACTAAGAGGAATGTTTTGAAGAAAAAAAAAAAAAAAGGGGGGTTCGAAGTGAGGTGAGCAATGACGCAACAGAAAACATGTGACTGAGTTGAGCGGATTGGCGCAGAAGAAAATAATAGTTGTATAGTGATCTGTGATAGGCATTTCCAGCACAAAAGCAGACTTGATAATTATTGCTCGAAATAGGATGTGTGGCGGCTTGAAAGCGAGCTATCTGAAGCCCCTACTCTACATTTATATTCGAGCAATCCCGTGTCTGGGCAAAAACAAACACTGCCTCGCACTTATGGCAATACAAATATGATATATTAAGGTCGCAACGGTGACTTCTGGGGAAAAACAAAAGTTGTGATCATATTTATGAAGAAATCCCGAGATTTTAGTCAAGGGAGAGGAAGACCCGCCATCTTGTGCGACCAGGAGCAAGACCGAGACCAAGTTCGTAGTAAAATAGAAGGTACCAGATTTCACCACACTGAATAATTGCCGCTCTCTCTCTCTCTCTCTCTCTCTCTCTCTCTCTCTCTCTCTCTCTCTCTCTCTCTCCAGGATGACATATCATACTCATCTAACACATCCACACCCTGGGAAATACAATGAACATGGAGAACTCAAGCAAAGTCACGAAGATGAGCAGGTAGTACATTTTTCCTTTTCCTCTTTACTCAGACACGTCGGTAAGTCCACATTCAGGATCCGTGATGGGACACGACCAAGGAAGGAAGATTTCTTGGCGACACTGGCAATAGACAGCATACATTTTTACCTTCCTGATCTTCATGCTACACTGAACCAAGTGCTTTATCTTATGCACAAAGACCTGGTGACTATACACACCACGAGAGAAGATAAACAGGGCGGAAGGAGGAGAAAAGCAGGTGTGTGTGTGTGTGTGTGTGTGTGTGTGTGTGTGTGTTGGGTAAACGAAAGCCTCACCTCTCTCTACATCCTCCCCCCAGTGTTAGCTTTTTCAGTGATTAAATTTTCACTCCAAGTTTCCTCCGGCACCTGTCCTTTCTACGTACGTGACGGAGTTGGTCTCGTTCTTCTCTTCCTATATCCTCCATCGGTCGTTGATGTATACGACAGTGACTGATGCCCTCGAACTACTTTGCTTAGTCAGAGAAAAAAAAGTGAGGTGCAATATGAAGATGACACTGAATTAAAAGTATGTCTTTCTTTATACCCTCCACTAGTCTGTGCTAGATGCGAGATTGACTGGTGTCCTCGACTGACTTTGCCGGAAAATGCCGGCAAGTGTAATATGAATGTCTCAAGAAGGTGACGTGTATGGCACTGAATGAAATATGTCTTATTGTTATAAAGGGAGAGATATAATAACTAACGAATAAAACTCTAAAGCACTATGTAATTTCTTCTTTTAATACAAGTATGCTGCAATAATTACAATCATGAGAGAGAGAGAGAGAGAGAGAGAGAGAGAGAGAGAGAGAGAGAGAGAGAGAGAGAGAGAGAGAGAGAGAGAGGATAAAGGAGAAGCAATGGAAGTAGATGGAGATGCACTAAAAGTTTCGCACGTACTCTTTAAAGTATTCGAAATTGTCTTTGTGTTCGGTAATTATCGTGGTCATAATTCGTCTTTGTATAACGCAGCGATTGTTGTAATTATCCACAGGGAGCGTCAAGTCTTAAGGGCAGCTGTAGTCGTGGTCAGGAGTTGAGAGTAACCTTTTGCATCACATCCACTGTGTTTGGACGTTTCCCTTAGTTCAGATACCATATTCTCAAATGTTCCAGTGCATCATCTAATTTTTTTTCATTCAAATATCTAATGAGTGCTACTGGGATTTGCAAAGATATTTCAAGATTTTAGTTCCAGAGCTTTATCTTAGCTTTCTATAACAAATATAATGAAAATCATTGCGATTTACAACGAAAAAAGTCATGATTCTAGTAACAGTAAAACGTTCCGGTGGTTCATCTCAATCTTTTTAACAGATCTAGCGAAAGTTGCTAGAATTCACAAAGGTATTTCATGATTTCAGTAATGGTAAAGCAAGGATTCGGCCTCAGTAATGGGGAAAAATATTTAGAAGAATCCGACTGATCATTTCAGCTGTTTTTAAGAATAATCCCTGTGATGAAGCAGTGTCTGAGAATACTGACCGAGAAGACTAGAGACTGAGGGAAAACGAAGAAGTACTGGTTCATGTTAATTATATATTCTCTTTTAATCATGATATGTATAGCAGTGCAGTTTACGAGAAATTCAGTATTTTCTGACTATTAGCTGAGTCTGTCTTGCAATACCTTGTTTTGGCTGCAGTGTTTTTCCTGACAGTGGAGGCAAAAACACAGGGATGAAAAACTGACCATCATTGCCTCAAGTTAACGTCTCGCTTTACTCTTCCCTTTGCACACAACATTATGGATTTTTTTTTTTTTCACAGAATCATATGTTTAACTCTTACTGATGATATATGAAAGTGGTCTCTCTCTCTCTCTCTCTCTCTCTCTCTCTCTCTCTCTCTCTCTCTCTCTCTCTCTCTCTCTCTCTCTCTCTCTCTCTCTCTCTCTCTCTCTCTCTCTCTCTCTGTATGTGTGTGTGGTGTGTTCGCCGTTTCATAACACCCCTCTGAAGGACGAGGCTCAGTTGCGATATTGCGAAACCAGATACATATGCAACACGCGAGGGTCAAGGCAGGTTACCGTCCTTACATAATAAATCTTGCGCGCGCAGCTGGTGACTCAAACATTCGCGGCATTCAAGATCATTTCTCTCCTTCCACGTATGAAAACTAGAAAAGGAGAGTAAAAATGCCCGTGTCATGGATATCAAACGGAATTATTACAACAAGGGAAAAGTGCATTGTCTTCGTCTGAGGGTGAAATGAAATATATTACACGGACTAATGAAAATTACTTTTAAAACACCGCGTTGGGTCAGTGCTGGTGTAGGTGCAGTACGCAACCAGCACAATTTTAAAAGACAGACCTCTTGATGTGAGACGCCAATTTCTCTACATGAATTATGAACAATAAAAATTCTCAATAATCCTAAAGTAAATAATATAGAAAGTTTTTAATTACTTCATGGTTACGAACTAAATTCTCATCTGCACACATTTTTTCTGCATTATTTTTCGTTTTGTTCTCATAATTTAACGTCCCAGTTTTTTTTTTTTTTTTTTTTCACCTTTTCCTGCAAATAATGATGTATTGCTTATGTCGTTTGGTGGACTCAGTGGAACGTTATTAAGTTGAAAGAAAAACATTATTTCAAAGTTACTTTTGTTGTACTGTCAGTCACCTAATTTTTTTTCTAGCGTGCAGCAGTAAAAAAAAAAAAAAAAAAAAGAAAACAAATTAAAAGACCGTACCTAGCATTATATTTTCTTCAGAAAAAAAAAAACTCACTATTTTTCGTACATATCGTAAGAAAAAATCCTAAAAAAAAAAAAAAAATACATACACCGACACACGCTTATCAAACTCTTCACAATGAATACCAAAACAGCAAACGCGCCAATGAAATGTGGGGATTCCTGAATCAAGTAAATGTGGATAAATGTTCCAGTGAAATGAGTAGCAGAGTCGCATTTTTTCCCCAGTAATTAATTTCCTACATTAGTTTTCACAAACCTGTCGCTCACTAGCATGGACATTTCAATTATCTGTGTTATTTATGTGTCGATTACAAAACTCCACATGATGAACACACTTTTAACCTTTCTCTTTCTCTTTCTCTCTCTCTCTCTCTCTCTCTCTCTCTCTCTCTCTCTCTCTCTCTCTCTCTCTCTCTCTCTCTCTCTCTCTCTCTCTCTCATTCCCGCCGCGTGCTGTAAATACTTCTCTCGTTATGGCGTTCCTCTCACTCTAAATTAGTCAAAATACGACCCAAATATTTCACGGCAGTCGTTCTTAGGGTTAAATTTTCTCCATATTGGTCATAAAATTCGGAAGTTTTCGTCGGGAATGAGGTCAGGTTAGCGCCATCTCCCACAGTTTCTCTCTCTCTCTCTCTCTCTCTCTCTCTCTCTCTCTCTCTCTCTCTCTCTCTCTCTCTCTCTCTCTCTCTCTCTCTCTCTCTCTCTCAACAGAAATCAATCCATAGTATTAGAAGTTAAATTATAAACAAGAAATATATGAGTATTCTATTTCACATTCAAAATGAAACTTTTAGGAAGAAAACTTTATGAATGGGAAGATTTAGAAGACCCTGCAGCACTTTCACCACCTCCTCTGCTTACCAATATCAATAGTCTTATTACTAAGTCTCCCTCGCATCTAACGACAACCATTGCCATCCTCACGACACCATAACACAGAGGGAAGTTGCATGTCTCCCACGCTGCGACAGTGAACCAGCAACAGGAGCAGTTTAATTAGTGGGACTTAATGGGTATTCTCAAAAGTCCCCCGTGTCTCACAGGAAGGGCCTTGTGACACGAGGCTGTGACCACTCTAAGTTCTAATGACGCTATGTAAACGGAGTCTTTTTTGTCAACTGGTTTACTTAATACTATTATGGAAGTGCGGCAAACTGTGAAGTTTACGTTGTTACAGTACAACGGAGCAGAGGAAACAGAAAGAAAGGGAAAATAAGCCATGCCATCTTGACTATGGAGCATATTCTGAATCACTTCTGCCCCGCACCTCTACTACTCTGAAAAATCTAATTAAGTTATTAATAGGAGAATGACTCGTGACAACCCGGCTAATTTCCTTTGTGGCCTTTGGAAATAGTCCTGGTGAGAGCAAAGCGTTTTAAAGTAGAGCCCTAACTCTTTTAATAACAGTATGAGGTTTAAAAGATTAGATAATTTTATAGATGAGGATGATAGGTGGATATAGGTAGGTAAGTTTCATACAAGGACTGCCACGTGTGCCACTGCTCACGGCTTCGTGCTGCTTCTTTGTTTACTTATGCTCTTATGTTCGTAACTCGCTTTAAGGAAACTATCTGCCAGTACCCAAAAGCTCATTGACGACTTCACTCTGAGTCCTAAACCAACCAATAACATCTTCCTGAGAGAATAGAGTGGATGGTAATAAGATGTTCCCAGGAAGGCGGAACTACCTTACATTGTAAAAACATGTAAACTCACCAAGAGGGGAAGAAAAAGGGCTTGGGTACGTAAAATAGTTTTGAGTTCATATATAAGGAAAATTAGTGTAGTGTTAAATGGGAAGCGCTACCATCCAAAACAAAATAGGGATTAATGAAGGAAACATGACGTTAACAATAAACTTGGAGGAGTGGCACAAGCTACCTTCAGATACTATTACACGTGTATATGAAGAATCACCATAACTGCTTTCCTTTCACTTTACAGAAACACACGAGGAGGAGAAGACCTAGGATATGAGTCACTGAACCTTGAGAATTATATACAATGTATACCATGAAATTCATAAATTGTAGTAAGCTGGCGCGTATGAGGACAACTTTCAGGAGAATACGAACAGCTGCAAGATGGACTGCCAGATGGTACGCTGTCATCGCAAGTGTCCGACTTAACACTGAGTACTGGCGGTGAGCGAGAAGGAACAGTGGCAGGGATGTAGCATTCCATGGTCTACACCTGCTACACTGCTGCCCCGGTGATCAAGGTGAAGTCGTTTGAGGCGGAGGAGGTGCAACGAGCCTCCTTCAACATGTGTCGGGCGTGAATGTTTGAATCAATTTGGGTCTGTAGCAGGTCTGAGGACACCAGTACGCGCAGTACAGCTCTCCGGCGCTCCGTGACAACTTGTCTGCATTAATTACAACTCCACGAGAGAGAGAGAGAGAAAGACAGTGTTTGCTCCTCGGAATACATGGAATGAGGCTCAGTCTTCTTGCTTCTCTCCAAGGTGATGGTATAATTAAGGTGATTATATAATAAACAGAGAGGAATATATATATATATATATATATATATATATATATATATATATATATATATATATATATATATATATATATATATATATATATATATATATATATATATATATATAGTTTTTTTTTGTATGTGTGTGTGTGTGTGTGTGTGTGTGTGTGTGTGTGTGTGTGTGTGTGTGTGTGACCTTACCACAATTTTTCACGTAGCAGGATATACGAGCATTGTAATTGCATATTATTTTGTGCCAGTCCTAATTCAACATAGCACATGCGGGACATGGAGGAAAAGAAACATTTCATTGTTTCATGGTTACATTTCTCTTTAAGTTTATGTTTTATTTCAAGAGGGGCAGTAAGCAGGCAGACTGTGAGATCATGCAGCTGCAACGGGCCTGCAGGAGGCTGGGGCTGCCGCAGGTCAGTCAGGAGTGGCTGAAACAGGCGCTGGTGGCTGGGGGCGGCCGCCTTCTGGGCCGCGGTGCATACGGCGAAGTTCGTCTGGCAAAGGATCCTGAGGGTCGCCTTATGGTTGTTAAGACTTTTTACGGATCCGCGTCTGAATTGTTGGCAGAGGCAGACGCGTTGTGGGCGGCTCGCAGCGTGCCTGGCGTCCAAAGCCTCGTTGGTGTGTCTCCAGAATCCCTGCAGATCGTGAGCCTCTACGCGGGGCGGACCACTTTGTGTCGCGCCCTGAAGGAAGGATCTCTGAAATCCAAAGAAATCTTGTGGATCCTCAAGCAAGTTTTTACATCGATAGAGGGTTTGCACAAGGAAGGTCTCTGTCATAACGATATAAAGAGCGACAATGTTTGTCTGGCGCGTCGAGACGGAAGCGACCTGCAGGCCACTGTTATCGACCTTGGCCTGGCCCGCCGCCCCGGCACGGTGCCCTATGATTTTAAGCTCCGCAGACCAGACAGATTATATTGGTTATCACCAGAGCTGAAGAAAAGGGGCCGGTGCTGCAGCGCCACGGATGTGTATAGCTTGGCATCTCTGGTGCTACTGGCATCGGATAGCATGGATGCCCCTCCTAAGCAGCTACTGTGGTGGGCACAGAGGGCACAAACCCTGGAGCCAAGCGTTCGCCCGTCCCTGAGCGAAGGCATCGCCTTGCTGAGTTCCCTTATTAACCCAAGTCCACAGTACACACGCAGGGGAGGCTTACAGAGAGGCAAGGCGGGTACTTCCATTGAGGACTGTCTTCTTAGAGGATTCCAACAGAGGTCTTTAGATCTTGAAAATAAGTCCCAAGCCACCCAGCAGATCTCATCTTGCCTGTCTGCCCTCACTCACCCCTCCAGTCTCCGCGCCAGGCCCCGCCAACTCCCACACTCATTCTGACTTTTCCCAGCAATCGGTTACTCCTATCACGAGAAATGCTATGTGGCAAAATATGCTTTTAGCTTTCGCTTGCAGCAAAATGATGAAGTCACAGCAAATTAAGTGCAAGAGAGTACGTGTATTTTGCAAACCGAGCACACACATCTTTAAGCAAAATGTTAAACTGGTGGAACAGAGTAATGAACGCCAGGCAGAGGAGAAGAATTATTGCCCAAAAGCCTCAGCCTCTAAATCTTTTCGAATAACATTACTTTTTTTTTAATTCGTCATGATATTACACACACACACACACACACACACACACACACACACGGTCCAACACCAAATCCTCACCCTTACCCTCCCGCTTTCTTTTCCTTTCCGTGGCCCTGCTAAGCCTCCACCCTTCCGCGTAATTGAAATGCTGTCTTAGTGCCAAGGAAACGCTCGTAAAGTGTGATCTGTGCGCCGCCGGGAGATGTAAGTGAGAGAATATTTATGAGGATAAACTCACACATCTCGAAAGCTTTGTATAATTGACTTCGTAGTATGAAGAGCACAAGTGTGTGTGTGTGTGTGTGTGTGTGTGTGTGTGTGTGTGTGTGTGTGTGTGTGTGTGTGTGTGTGTGTGTGTGATAAGGACATAAATATAATTATAACATGGTGAAGCTGTGATGTTCCCTTCTTCCTTTCTCTAACTTTCCGCCCTGCAAACGTACAGCAAGTCACTGAGATTCACATATGCAGTTTACCCACTGTTCCTTATTAGTTACAGTAGGATAAAAAAATACATAACCAGTTCAAATACATTCGTTGTCTTTACTAAACGTTTCTAATTTCAGAGATTCGATGCTTCATCTTGTTGTCTACAACCATCGAAAATATTACAAAGATCACACTCTCGTTATTAAAAATCCATGTGTAGACGCAGCTCGAACTCGATAAAAGGAAAAGCATACTTCGCTGAGTAACAAGAGCGAATCTTTACCAAAAAACCTACAGCTGTACACTCTCAGTTTGCAAAGTAGGGACCAGTCGTGACATGCACCTCGTGACTTAGCCAGCCAGTGACTGCTTCTGATCGGGAAAGGCGGAAAGCAGTTTACCTGAACTCACGACGGTGCTTCACGTGAATGCAGGACACATACACTCGCCCAGTTGCTGACTTTCTGGCCGTGAGTGCAAACTGCTTGGTTCTGTGCGAGTTGAGCAGATGGTCGCAAATACCCACCTATCAGCAACACATGGGCCAGCACTGTTCCCGAGCACTGCACAGCCCTTCCTTGTTAGAGGCAACCCGGGCACTCATCTCAAAGAAAAGTCATACGTGACTCGTAAGAACATGCAAACTTGGGACCACGATGTCAGTTCCAGCTTACAGTAACTTTACTGTGACGCTGTAAACATCTGTTACCTCCAAATCCTTTTACCTTGTCGAGGAACCTTTGATGTCGGGAAGAGGGCTTTCGCTGACTGGAAAATCGTCACCATCACCTGAACACCAGTGAAAGAGAGCTATGGAACCAAGAACCTCACTCCCTCACTCCCTCAACTTACCTACGCCAAGGTGACATAGCCTTGGTGTAGTGTACTCTGCACTCTCACTGAAAGGGTGCCTTGTGAGGATTCAAATATTTGGTGAATCAAAGGAAAATGAAAAGATTATGAGGAAAAACACTCAAGATTCCTGACGCTGGAAAAGCCTGCGACCCTCGCCAGGAGACTTTCACGGGCCGCCTCATCCTTCCTTACATTTTTCATCGACTCTACGAAAATTCAAAAGCCTCCGACACTAATTAATCACGCTTGTATGTAGAGTGGGGAAGTAGGAAGGGAACGCCGGGTCTCGCGCATCCGTGCGACCAGGGAGGGCTCGGGTTGAGACTAGATGAAGCTCTTCGTTTTGATGGTAGTGATGGTAGTGGTGGTGGTGGTGGTAGTAGTAATAGTAGTAGTAGTAATAGTAATAGTAGTAGTAGTAGTAGTAGTAGTAGTAGTAGTAGTAGTAGTAGCATTAGTAGTAGTAGTAACACCAGCAGTAGTCATAATAGTAGTAGCAGTGGTAGTAGTGGTAGCAGCAGCAGCAGCAGCAGAAGGAGCAGCAGCAGCAGCAGCAGTAGTAGTCCTAGTAGTAGTAGTAGTAGTAGTAATAGTAGTAGTAGTAGTAGTAGTAGTAGTAGTAGTAGTAGTAGTAGTAGTAGTAGTAGTAGTAGTAGTAGTAGTAGTAGTAGTAACTGTAGTAGTAGTAGTAGTAGTAGTAGTAGTAGTAGTAGGTAGTAGTAGTAATAGCAGCAGCAGCAGCAGCAGCAGCAGCAGCAGCAGTAGTAGT
>NC_087152.1:16905000-16925000 GCF_035594125.1 Scylla paramamosain
ACTAGTTCCCTCAATCCATCACTTCCATTAAAAGCAAAGTAAATGTAACTAACATATTATCACTCTTATTATTATCAGTCCGTCAATGGGTCACGGGCACTGGTATCTGTTACTGATTACCAACGTTCTAGTTTTACATTCGAAATCATCGGTTCATCAGTCAACACCACATTCGATAATTTACCCAAAGGCTTCCGCACACTTAGGCAATCAAGGTACGCGTCCCCATCCACACGCTGCTCTCATTCCCTCACTCTCTTCCTGATCTACTCCGGCCCTGCCTCACGCATCCCTTCTCATCCTCCCATCGGATTATTGCCGTAGTCCCCACGAGTAATATTGCCGCCCTCGCCACGCTTCCCGCTCTGAGGAATGTGCTCTTTTGCTTCATACATATAGCTGGTTTAACATTTTTGTTAATATTTTCTTACTGTATTAGTGTAAGTGTGACGTGTGGTAACACGTCTTTTCTGTGCTTCTCGTTTAGTGTGATTTTCGCAGTGTATTTATTGCATTTTTTGCGATATGTATGTTCCGTAATGTTTTACAATGTTTTGTTTTAGTATCTGGTTTTAGCATCTTTTGGTATTAGCTACTACTGTTTTACTATTTTAACGTCTATTGTGGACCATAAATATGCATTTGCATTCCAGCTAAGTAATTTTGTTCTTGGCTTTTCATGAATTACTTTTAGTATTTATCTCGTATATTATGTAATTTGTGGTTAGTAAACTATCTGTCTGTTTGCTTTGTAATTCCTCATTTTTTTTATTTTTTTATATTTTGTTGTTCTCTCACTCTCATTTCCTCCAGTTCTGATTTCAGCTTGAACATTTCTCTATCTTTTCATAGAGGGTCTTCAAGCTCTTCCTGAAGTGATTTTACCATTTCTAACACTACTTTCATCTCTTTCTTCTGCTGTTCTGCATAACTTTTTTCTCAATCTTGTTTTTAAAAACCCTATCTCACTTTCACTTCGGGCACTTTATTTATCATAAAATCAGTCACTTTATTTATCATAAAATCAGTCAAAGTTCACTTTACCTCTTGGTGAAATTGAATCTGGAAATGAAGAGGCCATCTTTGTTTTGAATTTATACCCAGTCTTGTAGAGACATGAACCTACAACTCTCACTGTTTCCTCACCTACGGGACGGCATGCGTGTGTGTGTGTGTGTGTGTGTGTGTGTGTGTGTGTGTGTGTGAACGCCCATTTGACAATTGTTTACATGCAACACGCAGTCTGCATAGTGGAGATATGGCCACACATGTATTGACAAAACTACCAATTTCAGTAATGTATTGTGTGTGTGTGTGTGTGTGTGTGTGTGTGTGTGTGTGTGTGTGTGTGTGTGTGTGTGTGTGTGTGTTTGTCACGACAAAATGGTAAAATTTGGCTAACAATATGACTACTAACGTGCACATTTTGTTATTGTCAACGACCAGAGCACAACATTCAAGAATATATAAGAACATAAGAACATAACGAAATAAAGGAAAGCTGCAAGAAACCTTCAAGTTTACACGTAGTATAGACAAACCTATCTATCCGTACTTATATGAGAGCAAATAGGACGAATCAGAAAATCAATGGACAAGGAAGTTAGGAATGGACAAAAAAATAAAAGACAAAAAAATAAGAGAGCACATACGAAAATAAGAGAAGCCAAAAGAAAATAAGGGAAGGAATAAAAAAAAAAGACGTCATATGGAAAAAGGTAAACAAAATAAGAAGAAAAGGAAACCCATAAGGAAGACAAAATAAGACAAACCTTCAGTATCTAATACCCGTTAACTACTATGGGACCCAGCAAACCTAACTACACCACTTTGTATTCTTAAACACAAGGGTGCCTAGTTTCTGACACCTTTAAGCAAACACTAGTACTCAGATCCAATGGCACAAGCACTAAATAGACCTCATGCTTTACACACACTACATAAAACTCCGCAGCGTATCTTGAGTTAGTGTTCAGGGGGATACGAAACAACACGAGAGGCTGCAGGGCGTTTGCACATTTGTTTTCCCCAAGTCCTGGTATTTTCATGTCAGTGTGTTAGTGCTTTTCTTATATGTATTTTTCCCTTGGTCATGTGTTGGCTTGGCTTTTTCTAAAACGTTCTGGCAAGTTTTAGTGGTGCTCGAAACTTGATATTGTCGTTCTCTCTCTCTCTCTCTCTCTCTCTCTCTCTCTCTCTCTCTCTCTCTCTCTCTCTCTCTCTCTCTCTCTCTCTCTCTCTTTCTGCCTCTTAAAAATGTCCAACCACTTCTCTACTACAAGCCTCCGTTCCTACATCAAGCTCTATGAATTAAGTTTTACAGAAACGCATCCTATACGCATAATTTCAGATTGCATTTTCCTTTTTTGATTTAGTGAGGGACTTGGAGGACAGAGAACTTGCAGCGGCCAAGGCAAATGAGAACAACCAGCACTGGATTAAGAACTGAATGAGAACAAGTGGTCAAGTATCTGAAGAAGGAAGGGGAACTGAAACCTAAGATGCAGCATTAAAATAATAATATTAATGATCTCCTTAAGTTTTATTGAGAAAGACGAATAGGTGAGGAAGCGTCCAGTATTCTTCAGTACATACTTTCAGTTCTTATAAGGGTTGTGCTTCAAAGGCCACAGAGATGATTAGTCTAGATCTCACTGGAGTTTTCTCTCAATGATGATACAGAATACTTGTTAAACGATCACTTGAATCATCAAAGCTTCCTTGAAAATCACAATGACTTTCAAAATTGTCAAGATAAGACGACGAAACGTTCTGAGTGCTGGAGGTGTAAAGACACGACAGACAGAGGATAACCCTAAGAAAGAACAAAATGTTGAAGGAATGGAAAGAGTAACAACATCACGGGACAAGAAGACACCCTCCACCATCGACAAGGAAGAGAAACAAGGAGGAAGTAGATGAAATGAGAGGAGGGAGGGAGAAAGAGGAAATCAAGAGAGGCAAAGGGGGTGACATCCACAGGCAGAGAGAGGAAGAGGACGTGGTGAGGGACTAGAAATTGGGGGGAAAAGGAAAGGGTTGGTTGGTTGGTCCCCCGGTCTTTGATCCAGCGACCCTAATCTCGTTTCACCTTCCCGACTTCAGTAATCAGCATCAAAAGGAGTGAGTGTTCCGCAACCTTCCGTGCTTGACTTGCTGACGGAAGGGAAATGTGGCATTGGAGGGAAAAGAAGAGAATTATGTCTAGTGTGTTTATATGGACGAACGCGAGGTAGCGGCGCCTTCCTGACGAGAGAGAGAGAGAGAAAGAAAGAGAGAGAGAGAGAGAGAGAGAGAGAGAGAGAGAGAGAGAGAGAGAGAGAGAGAGAGAGAGAGAGAGAGAGAGAGAGAGAGAGAGAGAGAGAGAATATAATGGCTGATTAAAGAGGAGGGAAATTAGCTTCTGAATGAATGCCCAAGGAGTGAATTAAGTTCCTCTCAAGGATAAAAAAAAAAAAATCCTTGTGTGTGCGAGGCGTCGAGGGACACAGGACGGTGGCGGCAGCAACGATGTTCAGGCGACCAGGACGAGAAGGACAAGCTGGCGGAAAGAGTCTTGCTACTGAGACGAGTAACTTAATCACCGGCACAACTCTGCAGCTTTAAGAATCTTACCGGCAAAAGCTCCTTCGACTTCTGAGATGACAAACTTTAATTTTTTCGCTCACCAAAGGCGATGGTCTGGGCATATCGGAGGTGGGGGAGAAAAGTGAAATTCGTATGCTAGCTGACGGAAGCAAGGAAGTTATATATGTATGAATGGTCCATGTCACTGTCTCTGCCACTCTTTGCTTTTACTTATACCGATTAAAACAACACGTATGAGGCGGCCAAGGGGTAAAAGGACAAGAAGGGAGAGAGAGAGAGAGAGAGAGAGAGAGAGAGAGAGAGAGAGAGAGAGAGAGAGAGAGAGAGAGAGAGAGAGAGAGAGAGAGAGAGCCCTTCACAAGGTTGAAGAAGATTTACCAGAACAAAATTCAGATACACAAATTATAATAAAGAAAGATTTATCAAGAACAGCTGAATGTAATATTTGCAACATACACGTAACGGGAAATAGATCCTTGCATGCAGCTTCCTCGCAACCCGGCAGCAAGCTCAGTGCTCCCAGAATACACTGCCATATACGTACACTCACTTCACGAGTAACATAAATGTATTTTGATCACAAAAGCACGTGTGTAATGAATATATAACGACGCGAGCTGAACTTGTAAAGTGCACTGTGTTTAATTGATTTTAGTAATTGTCTTTTTATGACAAACTCTCAATGAAATAAACTTGTCATGAGAAGCAGCGGTGGCTGGAGGCCAGACAAGAGTGTTCCACTACCGCCCTTCTCCTCCTCCTTCAGTAATTTCCCGACATTTCAATGACGCAAAGTGGAAAGCAATACATTAATGTTTTTTAAAATCCTTATCAAAAGACGAGACAGAAAGATGGAATTTTACCCTTTATAAAGCCTTACTCCATACCAGGAATGAGAAGCAATCTTACTTTTATCCCATGCCGTTAAAGATAATGGGAGCAGGAAGGAGCGGCGCGGAGTGCAACAAAGCTGATTCCTTCCCGTGCAATGATAACCCCCGCCTTGGGAAGACTGATGAAATTACTTTCCATTATTGAGACGAAGATCACTATTGAGCACTTAGGATTCGGAAAAAAAATTAAATTACCTTGACAGGGATATAGATGGCACGTATTCATTGACAGTTCCTTCACAAAGCTATGGTGTAGCGCACAGGGATCACCACTCAAGATCAAACGGATTTTTCCACTCATTACTTCGACGAGTGTTAACCCTTTGACTACCATGATTTATCAGGCTTAACACAACGGTCTGATGCAAGTTTGGAATATAATTTCAACACATCACTGACAATATATGAAGTAATCGAGTAGTTTACACTGATGTTAGTTTTTTTGCCTTGTTAACTCGTTTAAGGTTACTGAAATTATGTCATAAGTTATGTATTGTCTTTAGTGACGGGTTAATGAATGTAAAGCTAAAAGAATTTCGACCTAGCTGCTCAAAAATATCATTCTTCTTATACTGTTATTTTCATTTATGTGTTCTTATTCTATATCACCAGTAGACAATTCTTACTGCAATTCCCTTCTATTGGAGACTTAGATAACCTCTTGTATTTATGGAGGGTTAGTTGGTCGGGCCCCGCTCATAGTGGTACACGTAGACTTGAGCTCTTTCCTTGACAACTAGACCACCTCCCCAGCATACATCAAGTATGGAACCAACCTAGGAGCTAATCTACCCTCCTCTACACAGCATGGTCTTAATTACAAGCTGGCTACCCCAACCGATGTATGAGGTCCCATCACTTTCCATATCCCTGTCTCCATCCGTTAAAAGAAAGAATCAGTAGCAATGAGGCCAGAGAGAGAGAGAGAGAGAGAGAGAGAGAGAGAGAGATAAGGGGGATTAGTATTGATAGGGGAGAACCGTTTAGGCTGTGTGAGTTCTGGTGAAGTTTTGAGCTGATGACAACTCAACTCGCCGCCTTCTGGAAGCAGCTCCCTAAGTCCACCAGAGTTTGAGGAGGGACGAGGGGACTTGAGGACCGGGGAAGGGAAGCCTGGGGGGATTTAGTTAAAGGAAATAGGGATTACAGAAGACGGAGATCAGATTACCGGGGATGAATTACACACCGAGAGAGAGAGAGAGAGAGAGAGAGAGAGAGAGAGAGAGAGAGAGAGAGAGAGAGAGAGAGAGAGAGAGAGAGAGAGAGAGAGAGAGAGAGAGAGAGAGAGAGAGAGAGAGAGATTTGTTATATTTCACTTTCCTGTTCTCTCTCCATTTCTTTCTTCCTCATCCTTTGTAATTTATGTTCTCTCCAACATTTTCCCCCCTCGCTCTCTCTCTCTCTCTCTCTCTCTCTCTCTCTCTCTCTCTCTCTCTCTCTCTCTCTCTCTCTCTCTCTCCACGCTCAGCCTCACAAAGGAAGTTTAGTCTTCGGACACCGCGACGCGTCCTTCCCGGCCTGTCTCACTCAGTACATGTTCCCTCGGGTCTCGCCTCCTCCCCCCCCCGGCAATTATACTGGTGCCTCCCGCCCTGTGTAGCGCTGAACTAGGAGGAGGAGGAGGAGGAGGAGGAGGAGGAGGAGGAGGAGGAGGAGGAGGAGGAGGAGGAGGAGAAGGAGGAGCAGGAGGAGGAGGGACTAATGGGACGGTAACTCATGAGGTGAACTACGGCACCCTTTGTCACACCTTGACACACCTGCCTCACAGCCTCTCTCTCTCTCTCTCTCTCTCTCTCTCTCTCTCTCTCTCTCTCTCTCTCTCTCTCTCTCTCTCTCTCTCTTGATTAAGGATTTATTGTATACATTGCACAATGCCAGAATAGAGAGAGAGAGAGAGAGAGAGAGAGAGAGAGAGAGAGAGAGAGAGAGAGAGAGAGAGAGAGAGAGAGAGAGAGAGAGAGAGAGAGAGAGAGAAACTTAATGTAACAAAGTAGGTCTGACTAAAACAGTCAGTGGGATTAAAGGGAGAAGATAAGCAATAATGTTGAATGGAGGAGAAATACAAAGGAGGACGTACCTTTAATTCTGTATAAACACTGAGGAGAAGGACAGAAGGCGACGTAGTGATATTATGGACAATAAATATAGGTCTGTGATGGACTTAGCCAGCCTAGGAGTTACACCAAAGCCTGTTAGTGTTTCTTATCCCTCGTAAACCTGTATGATAATTGTGAAACAGTGAAGGGCGAACGGCAAGGGAGAGTGAGGACGTGAGAATAACATAATCAAGAATGCACATGTCTTGGTATTAGTTTAAACGCTTTGTTCTCTCATCAGACTAATTTCAGAGGCAACGGAGAAGACGGGTACAGTTCTAATAATGTGTGTTTCTTGTTAATCTTAAACTGTAACTAGAATCATATAAACATCTTTGGTAACCACAGCAACTTCCAGTGAAGCAAGACATCCAAATACTCGTATTTTAGAATGTGGGCCAAGGTACTACGTAAGGTTGAATCGTGTAGGAAAGGAAAGGAAAATGAGATGTGTGTGTGACGAGCAGACCAACATATTAAATAAGTTAGTGGGAGAAGCAGTTATCAGACCAAACGAACATAAGATCATAAGAGAAATTACGAAAACCGAACTGATCTAGGCACGTGGCAGTCCTTGAATAAAACATGAATATATGTACATACCATCCTTATTTATATATCTATTAATTTAGATCTCCCTATTGACTCACTACTAACAACCTGATTACTGATCTAAAGGAGTTTGTTTATGTCACCTTTGTTATATCACACTTACAGATATCCATCAGATTCCGTCTAATTATTGGCAATACTCTTATGTCTGCTTCTGAATGATTGGCTAAAAAAATATATATTCACAATAGTTGCCTACTTAGAAATTCCAGTTACTTTTTTTTTTGTTGTTGTTGCAAAGAACATGAAAATATCGGACAGCGAGACAGTTACAACAAAATACATAAATTCTGGAATTTCTGTTTCAGTACTCACATCTGTTCTCAGCAGACAATGGGAGGGGAAGAAATGTGTCCAGTTTAGGACATTCCATTAGTTAACAAAGTAATTATAGTCCCTCAGAGCCTTATACGTCATAACACCGGTACTCTTCGTATGACTGGTTAACAGGGTGGGTGTAGTATCTAATAGGTAATCTGTCTACTTATGCTTCACTTTCTTATACTTCTTTCGGGATTGCTATGAATCTCTCTCTCTCTCTCTCTCTCTCTCTCTCTCTCTCTCTCTCTCTCTCTCTCTCTCTCTCTCTCTCTCTCTCTCTCTCTCCCTCTCGTGACGCCATCCACACCCTTCACTCTTTCTCCTTTCGACATTCATAGACATCTCCTTTAAGAGTAATCACTGACGTCTGTAATACATTCCTCGGGTGCATGTATGTTATCTCCTCTTTGTTCACCTTAAATATGTTACAGCCATATTGTGAAATTAGCGATTTCGTGAAGTGTCTAAGCACTTTAATCTGTCTGTGAAATGATTGATTTTCTTAGTCATTTCATGAAATGTCTGAAATCTTTAGTTTTTACATGAAATGTCTGGTAGCAATGTATCGCCGTTACACATCTTGACGGGTGACAAATACAGTGTATTGTGCAACCAGCAAACTACCTGATAGTAGTATTGGTGACATATTGAAGCAACCAGGATCGAAGCTGCCAGGGCAAGGTCACCTAACTTAGACTGGGGTTCCATACAGCCAATTATAAGCCAGCATTGGTGAAGACAAGGTATTCTGTACTGTACTGTGTTTCTACCCTGATACACTTAATAAACAAACATACTCGTAAGCCCTCTGGATGAGATGTGTGCAGTGATGGTGATAGAATATACTTTCATTATTTCTAAGGCGTAATGCACATACACACGCACACACAAACAGCTCACTGCGAAGTATGCAAATATAGCGAGAGAAGCAGTAGAATTATTTTTATCATGCTGTGTAGTATGTCAAGAGAAACAGAAACGAGTAATGACAAAAGAAATTGTCGTGTAATTAATTCTGAAAAAAAAAAAAAATTGGCTCACGCAGTCAGGTAGATCTGGTAGTGGATTATAATCTACCAGTGTCAGCTAACAAAGTTTTGCATCTTGCGACCCCTTTCGTCCAAACAAGGAGCAGAAGTAGCATTTCAGCTGTCAGACATATTTCTTTTACTAACCATACAATATGTATGTCAAGTTAAGTGTTTGTTTCTCCGTGAAACACTCAGAAGTTCAGCAGGTCAGGGATTTATCAAATGTACGAGCGTGTAGTAATAGTGAAAAGAAGCGTAAATGTTTTTTGGGGCAAAATTAAAGTGTAACAGCAGTTGTCACAGTAGCCTAATGGTAGAAATATCTAAATATAAATTCAGATTTCTTAGCAAAGTTGAAGTTATATGTTTTTATAAAAAAAAAAAAAACATGTAAATACCAGGATTTTATAGAAAATACAATGTTTCATAGCAAGTTCTTACACTGAATAAGATGCTTCAAATAAAAAAAAGGCATTTTATATAATGACTAACCCAAAATAAAAGCTATTTCATGTAACGACTAGTGATTCTAGACATTTCATGAAATATAATTTCTCAGATTGACTAAAGTGTTCAAATATTTCACGAGCTCGCTAATTTCAAAACCTAACTATAATGAGAAAAGGCTGCTTCTTTTCAGTGTTTTTTTTTTTTCTTTCCGGATCGTGGTGATGGTGGTGTTCGGATTATTGTTAGTGTTTCTTTGCGGGGATGAGTGAGTGAGTGACTGAGTGAGTGAGGGTGAAGGAGTGAGCAAGTGAGTAAGTGAGTGAGTGAATGAGTGAATGAGTAAGTGAATGTGTTAATGTAAAAGAAATCTGAATGAGTGAAAGGGGTGCAGACAAAAGCGTGAGTGAACTAAGTGAGTCAGCGAGTAAGTGATGCTACAAATTTGAGTGTGTTAGTGGGACGTAAAATAAAAGAGTGAGTGAGTGACATATTGAGTAAGAAGTGTCTGAGAAAGTGAGATAAACCTTGATATTCTTCGACCTTTCAGTGATTTATCTCGGCTATATTGAACAGACGCGTGGAAAAGCTATGAAGTTTCCAAGGGTGTTTTCATGAGTCAAGCAACAGTAGGGCAACAATCCTACACTGTCGAGAGAGAGAGAGAGACGAGAGAGAGAGAGAGAGAGAGAGAGATGAGAGAGAGAGAGAGAGAGAGAGAGAGAGAGAGAGAGAGAGAGAGAGAGAGAGAGAGACCACATACAATAATTTATGCAGTGTGTGTGCTTTGATAACAGAGAAGGTCAAGATTACATTACCAGACGAACTTTCTTGTTCTTCTAGGTCTTCCTTAAAGTGACCTGACTTGACCTGACCTTTAACAATTCCACGAACGAGACGTCAAAAAAACAGAATAAATAAATAAATAAATAAATAAACAAATAAATGAATAAATAAACAAACATAACAAAATAAAAGAAAACAGAATAAAAGAAAACAGAATAAAATAAAACAAATCGTGAACTAAAGTGATGCTGAAATTCTCCGTTAAAAAAAAAAGGCACTGCACTCTCTCTCTCTCTCTCTCTCTCTCTCTCACTCTCTCTCTCTCTCTCTCTCTCTCTCTCTCTCTCTCTCTCTCTCAGACACACACACACACACACACACACAGGTTGCCGCACACACTTTTACTCGCATTATAAATTCTAATTAAGTGTTTCTCTTCTGCCCATTTATCTATGTCGTTCGTCCTTCTTTCTTCTTCTTCTTCTTCTTCTTCTTCTTCTTTTCTTTTTTTTTCTTTTCTTTCTTCTTCTTTCTTCTTCTTCTTCTTCTTCTTCTTCTTCTTCTTCTTCTTCTTCTTCTTCTTCTTCTTCTTCTTCTTCTTCTTCTTCATTCATTTTACTAATTCTTCCCCTACTCATATTCCTTCCCTTTAATTTTCCACATCTTTCTAGTCCTGTCGTGCTCCTATGTTACACGATTTTGTTGCGTGCCTAAATTTCCAACACAAGCACTTGTGGGTTAAAGGGAACACGTTGTTTTTTATAACTTTACTTAATTTTGTATTACTTACACGACCATATACGACTTTCGACCGTTATACACAACATCCTAGCACACACATACGAAAAAAAATAAATACAAACAATTGGATTCTTCTCTCTTCAAATGGATTCCATGAAATATCTCGATTTAAATTGCTTCATGCAATTAACATTCAATAAAAACACATCCTACACCCATCCAAGCCCTCACTGTCAATATACGTACAACACCAACATTTTACTTCGGGCTGCCTTACAACTGCCAGGCTCTACTTACTGGTACTGTGACAGGCGGCTTATTCATCTTGACCCTGTTTTGTCTGACAGTTATGTCTAGCTCGTGTCTCTGTCTCTTTCTGTCTCCTACACCTCATAAAATACACCGTGATGTTAGAGCAACTTCTTATCACAACAAGGCTTCCATCGATACAAGATTTATTTTTCAATACTTCGATCATACGGTTTATTTTCCCTTAACCTTTCAATAAGGCTTATTTTCGAGTAACTATATTTATTTTTACCCATCTTTCGATCATACGGCTTATTTTCCGTTAACTTTCAATAAGGTTAATTTTCAACTGACTTCCGTAAATAGCACCTTCCTGTAATCAGGAAAAAGGAGGCGGCGTTTCCTATGTTGTGCCGGATGTCCGTCTTGTCCATGTCATTGGTTGCCGGTGACTTTGTGTACTAATTTAGTGATAGCTTCTTGGGAAACTCTTCTTGTAATCTGCTGCTTATCTTTGGCTCTGTTTGTTTTGTGATGACTTATCACATCTTGTTGTTCTCCTTGGTGGTCACGTCTCGTCTCTTATTTATCAGGTTGGTGACAGCTTATTGTAATCTTGGTACCTGCGTTCGTGTTTATCATCTTTTCCCTCATTTATTCTTTCTACTTTCTTACTTCCTTCTTCATTTCTTCATTCTTGTCTCATGTGTTTCATTTTTTCTTGGTGATTCTTGAGTTACAACAGTCCTCCTCCTCCTCCTCTTCCTCTTCCTTCCATTTCAATCTTTTCTCTTCTTATATCTCCGGCTTATTTCAGCTTTCTCTTTTCATGTCTTATCCTATAAATTTATATGTATCTTTATTATTTTCACGCGCACTAGTATCTATTCATACTTCCCACAACTTAAAACTATGTTGATAATCTTTTTTTTTCTCTCTCTCCCATACCTCTAACCTACATACGTACATTTCTCTACGTATCACTTCATAATGACTATACGAAAAAAAAAAAAATGTAACGAAAGAGAGAGAGAGAGAAAAAAAAAAACAAGAAAAAAAAAGGTGTTCCTCCATGATAAAAACAAAAGGATCATACAACACACATGAACGTTAAGGAGGATGTAAAATATTCAAGGGCTCCCTGAAATACTTGTCTCCCCGCAGCCACACGTATGTCCGGGGAAAAGCGGCTATACGCGTACAGTCCCCCCGCGACCCTCCCACACACACCTCGTTTGGCCAAGTTACTCCCTTTACTGGAAAAAAAAGAAAAAAAAAAAGAGCACCATCGACTTGAGATGTAACGTGAGAGTGGCGGTGACAGGAAGTTAGGATGACACGTTGCTTAGTGCCCGAATAGAACTTACAAGAAACAGAACCCATAAGGAATAGCACAAAAGGATCTACTCCCTTCACTGCAAAGAACTGAGCGGTGTGAACTTAGAGCGTAACGTAAAAGTGGCACTGCTGACATATTGCTTTGTGCCCGAATAAAACCTGTAAGAAATAGAAACCCCGCAAAAAAAATCATACGTTGAGATTGGTTACTTTCTTCACTGGAAAGAATTGAGAGGCATGAACTTAGAGCGTAAGCATGACAGTGACAAGAAATTAAAGTGACATGTTTCTTGGTGTCCGCATAAAACTTGTATAAACCTCACAAAGAAAGACTCTTATAGAATGTGATAATACCTTTAGCTTTCCCGTGAAATCATCTGGGTAAGGAGAAGCAGGTGTAAGGGAAGGAATGGAAGGCAAGAGGAGACTATGGTGATGGAAGTACAAGATAGCAGACAGAAAGAGATTGATTAGTAGGCAACAAGAGAAGAGAAATTCAGAGAATTAGAAAGAGGAAGAGGGAACAATAAAGATGTGAAAAGACAATAACGATGAAAGTGATACGAAGAAGATACGAAGAAATGAACTAATAGTCAACACAAGAGAAATTCAGGAAAAAAGGAAGGATGATTACAAAGAGGAGGAAGGGACAGTAATGATGCGAAAAAAAAAAATGAAACTCCAAAAAAGAAAATAATGTACATAGGAGGGATAATAACAATGGCTGGCGGCAAAAGGGGAGATATCAAGGAAGGAAGATGAAAGGTGCGTCTTTGCTAATGGGAAATTCTTGGAAGGCCTCCAGCCAGTTGGCGTAAATACAACCTGTTTCCGAGGGTAATGATGGACTGATGCCGATACTCAGTGCTCGCTGGCTGTTATGTTCGTCTTTCTCCTTGTTATTATTTACGTCCTTCTGTACTCGACCTATGGCTTATCCAGTTTTTGTTTCCCGCAACAGCTGGATCCTGAAAATAAAGCACTAAATGTGTCTCTATGTGAAAAGAAATGTGGATGAAGGATAAAAAGAACGGTGGATGAATTGAGAAAGAGAAGTAAATGCACTAGCAAGCAATGAGGATATCTTGAGATTCTCTAAAGCAAGAGATTTTGGTGGAAACACTTGAGGCACAGAAAGGGGGGGGACTGTATTACAGTATATAGATTTCTAGGATTGTTCATTCTTAAGGCCAAAAAATTTTACAGGGTAGCGCGAGGACTTTACTGGAGCGCAGTGTGTGTGAGTTTTCCTAAGGCCTCATGAGAGAAGATTAGTAGTGTTCGTAAAGCAAATTGGAACGTGTCACTGTTATGCTTACTGGCGTAACCATAAACTAATAAGCAGGTTTACTATTATATCAAAAATACTGTTATTGGAATAGTCTTGAACTTATTTAGGCAAATGTCAAATTCAGGTGACGCGTTAGGGTGGCAGTGGTAGCAAGGTAGCGTCACTCCGCCGCTCCCTCGTGGGAATGAATCACTGTTAGGGAAGAAAAGATGACTGCCGCAGGGGTGTATTGAACCGCGCACGTCTTCATCTATACCAAATTGTAATTTATGTGGCCTCGGGGATTTTTCCATTTTACTTTAAAGATCTTTGTCTGATTTCGTGTCCAAAAAATATAGAATTATAGGATTTTGAGCTATTTCCATCTTTCATGTTTCTGCCCCTAGACACTGCCGCACGCTGGGAGGGAATGCATCTGTGGGTGTCGTTTTTACTTTACTGATGAGACGAGGCGTCACTCAACGGGTGGCAGAGGCGGGGGTGCGAAGTGCGGCTCTTCAAGGTAATGATATCAGTAAAAGTTCACAGGTTCCTAGACGTCCATTCTAGTTTTCTCTTAAAAACGCTTATAAAGAGCGGGATAAGTTTTGTAAAAAAACCTTAATGGCAGTAGATTTTGTATAGATCATAATTAACAATTTGCTAACCAAAAACACTGAGACATTTCACAAAGGTCCAAATACGTGACTCCAGGAATAACACCTTGCTCTTTCATGACACGATCCTAAGCAATTTTCAAGTATAATTTACGTGCTATTGGTGTGATTTCACAATACTTCTAGGTAAACATTTAGGTCCAGTATTAATTAGGCTGAAAGTAAGTAGATGCAGCATTTGCCTAAATTTTGAGGATAAAACAACACAGAATAAGGGAAGCTAGAAGATGCCATTAATTTATCATTCCCACCCTTAACAATCTGTCTAATCATTTGAAGCTTTTCTCTATGTTTACACACTTTGACCTTCAGGTGCAGGAAAAGGCGAGGAGTTCCACCTGACAGGAACTACTGGCCGAGTCTGTCACTGAGCAAGACTTAACCGCGGTGTGTTCGTCAGGAGCGAGGAACACGATACCCTGTAGCGCCTCGAGCTGATGGGTGGCAGGTGGCAGGTGGCAGGCGCCCTCTTTCGTCACCATGCTGGGTGTCGTTAGTGGAAAGAGAGAGAGAGAGAGAGAGAGAGAGAGAGAGAGAGAGAGAGAGAGAGAGAGAGAGAGAGAGAGAGAGAGAGAGAGAATCACGTAAATTCTATAGCAGTAAAAGACAGTTGAAAATATAAGTTGGCCGATGAATATGAAAACTCAACCAACGAAAACATCTGAAATCAATAATATTTCTTCTTCTACTATCGTTTTATTTTCTTATTTACTTTTTTTTTTTTTTTTTACGAATTTCTCTTTGCGTTACTGCTCCATAACGAAAGCAAACTTAATAACACAAGTGACGGCCACAAAACACTGGGAAAGAGAGTGCGGCAAAAGCATTTTCCCCGCACTGAGGTAATTAAAACTAATACGGTGACGGTGTGGACGCAAAACAGGAAGGGCGCTGCTTATTACTGCATATTACATCACGGATTCTTTATGCTGTGTATGTTGACGTTATGTTGATAATGGTGGTGGTGTTGATGATGGTAGTAATAACAGTACTACTGCTACTGCTGCTGCTCCTGCTGTTACTACTACAACTACTGCTGCTATTACTACTACTATTACTACTACTACTACTACTACTACTACTACTACTACTACTACTACTACTACTACTACTAGTACTACAATAACAACTACTACCACTACTGCTACTACTATTATTATTATTACAACACAACAATAACAACAGCAACAACAACAACAACAACAACTACTACTACTACTACTACTACTACTACTACTACTACTACTACTACTACTGCTACTACAACAAACAACAACAGTGATAACAACAACACCTACAACAACAACAGCAACAACAACAACAGCAACAACAACAGCAACAACAACAACAACAACAACAACAACAACAACAATAACAAAAGCAACAGCAACAATGTGAAACACCACACTATCAAAAAACCAGTGATCCTTACACACACACACACACACACACACACTACATCGCTCCCTCCCAGAACAAGCACACTTGCCACGCGTCACGAATCACCAGAGAGGGATCAGCAGTAACGTAACACTCGCTGCGGGGAAGAGGATTGCCATGATGACCTGAACATTAGGGACATTTTTTCTGCCAGGCCACACAACACGCATCATTAAACCCTCGAGGTAAGCTAAGGCAGAGGTTTTATTCACAGCGCGGAGGGTAATGCAGTGACGGGAGTAGTAGCACTTGCAGTCATGGGAGGGGAGAGGAAAGGAAAGCAGAGTTAAGTGCGGCAGAGATGCGCCAGCCAAGTTTCGTGCCAAAGGAGATGATTAGTTTGTCATAGATAAATCTTTATCGAGGTTCTGTTGAGTGAATGTATAAATGCCAATAGATAAGGGAAAAAGGGAAATTTTTAGGGGACAGAGAGAGAGAGAGAGAGAGAGAGAGAGAGAGAGAGAGAGAGAGAGAGAGAGAGAGAGAGAGAGAGAGAGAGAGAGAGTGCGTGTGCGTGTGCGTGTATGCAAATTAATCATAAACCCTCAACATATGTCCCAACATTTACAATGGATACCCCTTTTGGCTATAATAAACTGCAGGGTAATGTTTCGCTCTTCATAATGCAATATAAAGGCAACTGGCGACAACGCTCTCTTGGTTTAGCCTTCACATCACACTCCCATGCTGATCACACTCCCATGCTGATTTCCGTACCTCACATGTATCCACACAGAACCTTATCATGTATCACACTCTCGCTCTCCCTATTAATTTTACCTAGATGTTTAAATGATAGAACTTCTCAAGGTTGATAGAATAGTCTGGTGGAAGCGGAAGTTAGAAATATGCAGAACTGACAGAAAAAAGAATGGCAAAGTTGTCATATGTAGATCATTCTCTCTCTCTCTCTCTCTCTCTCTCTCTCTCTCTCTCTCTCTCTCTCTCTCTCTCTCTCTCTCTCTCTCTCTCTCTCTCTCTCAATACCATCACCCCTCACTTCATCTCTGTTAATCTATCACCACCACCACTATCACCACCTCAGCACACTACCACCACCACCACTACCACCATCATCACCACCGCTAGAATATACCGTCACCTTACTCACAGATACAGGACGCAGCTTCGTTCAGATTAATGAGGAGGAGTTCTCGTTGACTTGACGACCTGTACATCTTGCAAAGGGAAGGCGAGCTATTGAGAAGACCACTCCTGTTCACCTCCTCCTGAGACACCAGTGCTATTGTTTGTGCTCTCTCTGTCTCTCTTTCTCTTATGGCTCACAAATGACGTTTTAGATTACTACATTTTGATACCTAATTATGATGTATACAGGAGTGGAGGAGTGTGCAAATATGTCAAGAACATATTTACTGTGACCCCAATCGATGTAATTATTGAAAAATCTGATGGAGTGGAGAACCACTTCTGTGATAATAGGATGCTTGTACCGTCACCCACACTCTGGTCTGCACACTTTCTATTATGTGACTGATGTTTTTAATCTTATGACGCTACGCAATAAGATTTTTTATGTGCTAGATGATTTTAACTGTAATCTTTTATCTTATAGTAGTAAAATAGGACAAATTATTGCTAATACTAAACTGACTCAATTAATTGACAAACCAGCGAGAACTACATCCCACTCTGAAACATCACTTGACATTATTGAAACAAATAAGCCTGAGTCAGCCATTCATCATGATGTTATTCCGTGTCATGTTGCCGATCACGATTTTATAACTGTTACTCTAGATATAATCAAACGAAAGCGGCACACTAACGTTAAAACTTATCGTCAGATGAAAGGGTACTCTGCTGATACATTGTGTAACTTGTTAATAGCAGAAAGCCACACATTACATATGATTTTTTGACACAGATAATGTTGACAATCAAGTATATATATATACTGAATGAGGTTCTTAAATGTCTCGATTCATGCGCACCTCTAGTCACAAAAGAAGTCAGAAGGCCTGTTGCACCGTGGATCACAGAGGGCCTAAAATCTCTAATGCAGCAAAAAGACTATGCACAGAAAGACCTTAAAAAAATATAGAAAGAATATTAGGTTACAAGCCCATTAAAAAAGCTTTAAAAAAGAAGTGAAAAAATTATTCACCATACTGAATCACAGTACTATAGCAATCGATTAGAGAAGCAGTAAAGGTAGCAGTAGGGATAATTGAAGGACGCTCAGAGAACTGGTTCCTGATACTAAAAAGAACACTGCTAAGCTTCTAGTAAGTGATGGTGATGACGGTGAATGTGTAAGACGTAAGGCTAATAGTTTTAATGATTTTTTCGCCAGTGTAGGAAAAAAAAAAACACCTTTGTAACATCACAGCAAAGTTTTGACGACAGTAACGAAGCTTTATAACAGGTACGTCCTGTCCCTCATTCCAATAATTCTAAAGACATGTTTCGACCTGAACCCACAACATAGGTAACTGTGACACTCGTCGTAAAACATATGAAGAACACTGATTCCCATTGATTGATTGTGACGGTATCCCCCTACGCTTTATTAAAGACTGCGTTCCTCTGATCATAACATACTTAACTTGTATTATAAACACTTCATTAGTGACAGGAACTGTTCCCTCATTATGGAAATGTTCTACTATTGTACCTATTTTCAAGTCTGGTGACCAAAACAAGCCTCACAATTATCGTCCCATATCTCTCTTACCAATTTTTTCCAAGATACTTTAAAAAGTAACTGCATCAACAAGTATTTAGAGACAAACAATATTCTAATTAAAAGTAAGCATGGTTTCAGGTCTAGCATGTCTACCAATAATACTCTCCTGACACTAACAAACAGTATGTTAAGAAGTATGCACGAAAGATTTCTCTGATTACTCTGTGACTTGACCAAAGCTTTTGACAGTGTGAGTAATGAACTGTTAATCAATAATTGTCACACGCTTAACATTGACTCATTCTCGTTTCAAAACTATTTGAGTGACCAAACACAATCTGTGCGCATAAAAAAAAAATGTATCTCTGACAGAACTAATATTAGTTATGGTGTTCCTCAGGGATCTGTACTAAGTCCTATTTTATTCATTATTTATGTCAATGATCTCTATCCTTCTTCTCTGACAGCGAAGTCATACAACATGCCGATGACTCCCAGTTCATTCATGCTGGAAATATTAATGATATTCAAGATCTAATCCGTAAAACTGAACAATGAATCAGTAAGGCAAAAAATATATTTTAACAAAAATGGCTTACTGTTAAATGCCCAGAAAAACTAATGAATGTTTATTGGCAGTAGAGGACTTTTGTCACAGATTCCTCCTGACACACTCATTCAAGTAGATAATAGCAAAATCATACCCACTAATTCTTTAAGGAACTTTGGCATAACTTTTGACAAGCACTTAACGTTCAAGACACATTAACGTATTAAGTAGGAGGATCTATGGTGTTTTAACGTATATCAACAGATTAAAAGACAATTTTAACAAAAAACACTAAAATTACAGTGATTGAATCACTGGTCTCGAACATCATTAATTATGGCATGCATGTATGGGGGACCACCAGTGCAACTCATACATCATGTTCAAAATTTACAAAACTTTGCAGCAAAGGTTGGAGTTGGTGGTACACCCGCATATGAACAAGTTACACCATACATGAAGGAGCTGAGATGGATAAAGATCAATGAGAAATACCGTTATGAAACAACAGTAATAGTTTTCAAGATTATAAGTAAGTTATTATCAAGCTGGCTGTTCCACCGGCCCACAGTAGGTGACATGACCGCACGCCCTATTAACACACGACAACAAAACAACTTATATGCACCTAAACGTAACACCTGCTTGGGAACGAAGACTCTTTTAGTATCTGGCCCCTCGTTCTGGAACAGCCTTCCTAGTAACGTAAGCGATGTTGTTTCCTTGACCACTTTTGGAATTCGTTTAGCCAGATACTTACTACTTAATCAATTTTGAGTGTATTTTTTAGGATGCCTGATTTTAGCCTAAACTATTTTTATTTTATTTTATTGTTTATGGTGATTCTAACTTTTTAATTGATACAATCATATTTTATTATGATCTGCCTGTGCCATTATGTCTTATGTTTATTCAGTAATTGTATTGATTTGTATTCTATGTGACAGGAAAAAAAAAAACATTGTAATAATGAATATAAATTCTAATTCTCTCTCTCTCTCTCTCTCTCTCTCTCTCTCTCTCTCTCTCTCTCTCTCTCTCTCTCTCTCTCTCTCTCTCTCTCTCTCTCTCTCTAACACCTTAGCAAAGTTACATGATCTGTTGATGATGAACAGGTTGAAATTATGGTACAACACAGACCAGTGTCAGGTGGGTGCACAAGAGGGAAGAGGGTGTTTCGAACAAATCATGATTTCAAGATTACTGAGTGACCTTGCAATGTTCAATAAAGTGGAACTATCCGTGTTGTTTATAGACTTTAGTAAGACATATGGTATGGTGCTATGAGGAAAGCTAGTGGATGTGTTGGTT
>NC_087152.1:16930000-16955000 GCF_035594125.1 Scylla paramamosain
CCAGTTTTCTACCCATCTCAGCACTCCGCCTTGAATAAAATGACATTTTAGTTTAATCAGTAGACGTTTTGTAGGGGACTTTGTCGAAGGCCTTTAGAAAATCAAGATATATTATATCTACAACTTTACATACTTTCGTCATACTGGTTCAGAATATCATAATCTAAGAGGTTCGTCAAACAAGAGCATTTGTTGCAGAAACAGTGTTGAGTATTTCTAAGTACGTTGTTTTCCTATAAGTGATTTACAAGTTTATCTCTTGTAGGAGGAGGAGGCAGTAGACACCTGCCGAAACGATAATTACTCCCAGTGAGGTCTAAAGCACTGTTCAGGGGGTGCTGTGAACTTATCATTAAACCCAGCTGTGACCTCACTGAACGTTTCCCTTTGTGTCTCACAACACAAGGGGGTAGTCACAGCCTGCCCTCTGAAGACAACTCTCTTCCTCCACACAAAACTACATGCACCTAATAATACACACACCCTTCACTCAAAAAATTTTAAAATCATGGCGACTCCTACACCAGCCTCGGAGTCCCCATCTGGGGAGGGGACCATAAATGTCCCCAGGTCGGACTGCCTTTCTGTCGACGACCCTAAGTGTCTTGACACCCCCCTCAACTTTTTCTTCATTAACTTCTGCAACATTCGCGGTCTAAGATCTAATTTTCAGTCTGTAGAACACCACCTCTCCTCTTCTAAACCTCATCTTCTTTTCCTCACTGAAACTCAGGTGTCTGAGGCAACTGACAGTAGCCCCTTTTCTGTTCCCTCCTACTTTCTCTATCCTCATTTTCGATCCAAAAGCTGGATGCTGCGTTTATGTGCGCAATGACTTAACTTGCTCTCGTGCCCACGCTCTTGAATCTTCCGAGTTTTCCACCATCTGGCTACGACTACAGAGTCATTCTCATACTAAATTTATCTGTGCTGTATACCTCTCTCCTAACTCCTCTGACTATAAGAAATTCTTTGACTACTTAACTTCCAAAGTGGAGCACATTCTGACCCTCTTCCCTTTTGCAGAGATCTCCATTCTTGGAGACTTCAATGTTCACCACCAGCTTTGGCTTTCCTCTCCCTTCACTGACCATCCTGGTGAACTAGCCTACAACTTTGCTATCCTCCATGACCTAGAGCAATTGGTGCAACACCCTACTCGTATTCCTGACCGTCTTGGAGATACGCCCAACATTCTTGACCTTTTCCTGACCTCTAATCCTTCTGCTTATGCTGTCACCCTTTCTTTTCCGTTGGGCTCCTCCGATCACAATCTCATATCTTTATCTTGTCCTATCACTCCAATCCCTCCTCAGGATCCCCCTAAGCGAAGGTGCCTCTGGCGTTTTGCCTCTGCTAGTTGGGGGGACCTGAGGAGGTATTTTGCTGATTTTCCTTGGAATGACTACTGCTTCCGTGTCAGGGACCCGTCTTTGTGTGCTGAGCGCATAACAGAGGTGATAGTGTCTGGCATGGAGGCGTACATTCCTCACTCTTTTTCTCGTCCTAAACCTTCTAAACCCTGGTTTAACACAGCCTGTTCTCGTGCTATACATGATAGAGAGGTGGCCCACAAAAGGTACTTAAGCCTTCCTTCACCAGAATCTCACGCACTTTATATTTCTGCCCGGAACCATGCCAAGTCTGTTCTCCAACTAGCCAAAAACTCCTTCATTAACAGAAAATGTCAAAACCTTTCAAGATCTAACTCCCCTCGTGATTTCTGGCATCTAGCCAAAAATATCTCCAATAACTTTGCTTCTTCTTCTTTCCCTCCTCTACTTCAACCAGATGGCACCACTGCTATCACATCTATTTCTAAAGCTGAACTCTTTGCTCAAACCTTTGCTAAAAACTCTACCTTGGACGATTCTGGGCTTGTTCCTCCCTCTCCTCCACCCTCTGACTACTTCATGCCACGTATTAAAATTCTTCGTAATGATGTTTTCCATGCCCTCGCTGGCCTAAACCCTCGGAAGGCTTATGGACCTGATGGGGTCCCTCCTATTGTTCTCCGAAACTGTGCCTCCGTGCTTGCACCTTGCCTAGTCAAACTCTTTCAGCTCTGTCTGTCAACATCTACCTTTCCTTCTTGCTGGAAGTTTGCCTACATTCAACCTGTTCCTAAAAAGAGTGACCGCTCTAATCCCTCAAACTACCGTCCTATTGCTTTAATTTCCTGCTTATCTAAAGTTTTTGAATCTATCCTCAACAGGAAGATTCTTAAACATCTATCACTTCACAACCTTCTATCTGATCGCCAGTATGGGTTCCGTCAAGGCCGCTCTACTGGTGATCTTCTGGCTTTCCTTACTGAGTCTTGATCATCCTCTTTTAGAGACTTTGGTGAAACTTTTGCTGTTGCCTTGGACATATCAAAAGCCTTTGATAGAGTCTGGCACAAAGCTTTGATTTCCAAACTACCCTCCTACGGTTTCTATCCTTCTCTCTGTAACTTCATCTCCAGTTTCCTTTCTGACCGTTCTATTGCTGCTGTGGTAGACGGTCACTGTTCTTCTCCTAAATCTATTAACAGTGGTGTTCCTCAGGGTTCTGTCCTGTCACCCACTCTCTTCTTATTATTCATTAATGATCTTCTAAACCAAACTTCTTGTCCTATCCACTCCTATGCTGATGATACCACCCTGCACTTTTCCACGTCTTTTCATAGACGTCCAACCCTTCAGGAGGTAAACATATCACGCAGGGAAGCCACAGAACGCCTGACTTCTGATCTTTCTAAAATTTCTGATTGGGGCAGAGCAAACTTGGTATTGTTCAATGCCTCAAAAACTCAATTCCTCCATATATCAACTCGACACAATCTTCCAGACAACTATCCCCTCTTCTTCAATGACACTCAACTGTCCCCCTCTTCTACACTGAACATCCTCGGTCTGTCCTTTACTTATAATCTGAACTGGAAACTTCACATCTAATCTCTAGCTAAAACAGCTTCTATGAAGTTAGATGTTCTGAGACGTCTCCGCCAGTTTTTCTCACCCCCCCAGCTGCTAACTCTGTACAAGGGCCTTATCCGTCCATGTATGGAGTATGCTTCACATGTCTGGGGGGGTTCCACTCATACTGCTGTTCTAGACAGGGTGGAATCAAAAGCTTTTCGTCTCATCAACTCCTCTCCTCTAACTGACTGTCTTCAGCCCCTCTCTCACCGCCGCAATGTTGCATATCTAGCTGTCTTCTACCGCTATTTTCATGCCAACTGCTCTTCTGATCTTGCTAACTGCATGCCTCCCCTCCTCCCGCGGCCTCGCTGCACAAGACTTTCTTCTTTCTCTCACTCCTATTCTGTCCACCTCTCTAACGCAAGAGTTAACCAGTATTCTCAATCATTCATCCCTTTCTCTGGTAAACTCTGGAACTCCTTGCCTGCTTCTGTATTTCCACCTTCCTATGACTTGAATTCCTTCAAGAGGGAGGTTTCAAGACACTTATCCACCAATTTTTGACCACTGCTTTGACCCTTTTAAGGGACTGGCATTTCAGTGGGCATTTTTTTTTTTATTAGATTTTTGTTGCCCTTGGCCAGTGTCCTTCCTACATAAAAAAAAAAAAGAAGTTTTTCTAGCGTTTTGCATAAAACTGAGGTTAAGCTGACTGGGCAGTAATTACAAGGAAAAGATTTATTGCGTTTTTTTTTAATCGGAGTTACGTAAACGAGCATTGTACCGGACTGCAGGGATTTATTGAAATATAAAGTCAGAGGTTAAACAAATTCACATTTAGCTTCTTTTAGTACGCGGGTGAGATTGTGTCAGACCCGAGTGACTTGCTTACTTTAAGTTTATCGACACATTTTAATACGTTTTTCTCTGTTATGCTGATACCACTTAGGACATCGCTGTTTTAAATTTGGACATATGGCACCGTAGCGGTGCAAAAACTGATGCGAAGAAAGTATTACGAATGCTACTAATTTGCTCCTCATTGTTGGTGAAATCTTCATTTTCGTCAGTTATTGGTCCAATAGCTGAGGTAATCAATTTCTTCTGCCTGATGAAGCTATGAAATTCCTTTGGGTTCGTCCTACTCTGGGTTGCAGCGTGTAATTCGATTGACCCTTGGCTCAGTTTTATTAACTTCTTTGCTTTACGGCTTAATTTTGTGAATCTAATTCGTTCTTCGCTATTAATGTAAGATTTTGATTTATTATGTGCGTCCTTCTTGGCGGGCTAACATTCAGTAATTTGTTTGTTCCACCACTTAACGTTTTGAGTTGGACGACGATTTTTCAGAAGCATACATTCTTGCCCAGCTTTTAAATATTTTTCAGTGAAAAATTTCTATTGAAAATTAATGTTGTGTTGGTACGTAAGTGAAGTCAGTCAATTTGTTTGAACATTGATCTGATTTTACAAAAGTTTGCTTTTCTGTAGTCAGGTACTTTTCTTTGCTTGTATTTGATTGGTTACCCAAGATATTTATATCGAAGGTGATTGCGCGATGGTCGTTTTTAATGACCTCCTCGCCGACATTCTGATTTTCTACTAATTCACATTTAGTAACAAACACGAGGTGGAGTACGTGGCTATCGCGTGTCGGGTTTTGTGAAAATCGAGATAGGTGCGAGGTGCGAGTTGAGTGGTTCGCCCCACTTCGTCACCGGTAAATTGAAGTCACCAAGCATTACAGCGTCCTGTGTGTCACTTATCTCGCTAATTTCTTCATAAATGTCGGATTCATGAATCTCGCGATTGGAAAGAGAGAGAGAGAGAGAGAGAGAGAGAGAGAGAGAGAGAGAGAGAGAGAGAGAGAGAGAGAGAGAGAGAGAGAGAGAGAGAGAGGGACTGTGGACAAACTTAGGATCTCATTGCCTCCCACTCTCCCTCTCCTTTCACCACTTCGCTAAGGACATCAGGTTGAAATCTGGCCTGAGATTTCTTCCCTCGCCAGACAGTAGCGGGTGATACTCCAGAGCCAGCCAAATATTTGAGTCACGAACCTCCAAGGGAAATATCGCCAGTCTGTTTAATGTTCTTCAGAGGAACTTCTGGTGGAGATTCTGTTATGTTTAGCTGAGTTGAATCCATCCTTGACGATAATTTGTTAGCAGTGGAGAGTAAAAAAGGTTGATGGATAGGCCACGAAATACACCGAAGTGATTCTACAATTCACCCCCTAAAGTTTTGAATATCTGTGGGACTCATTCAGAAACTCATAGTGGCGATTGTTCCTTGCAGGTTGTGAGAGGAAAGACAACAGTGCTCTTTTCTGGTAGTTCGTCATCTGAGTATTATTAGTGATGACCCATTACTGATCTGAAACCTTTGAATCATGTGAACTAGGGGAAGTTTAGGATGATTACTGGATTATTATTGACTACAGAGAACAACTTGGGTCTACGAATAATACAGATAATTTCCTCAGGTTGCAAGTGTAAGATCTAGTTCCTGATGCTATACACATACAGAAACTTGTGTGTTGGAAACAAAATATTGGTGCAAGGATGTTGAGGTGCTTGTACCCAGGTCAGATATACACATGGTCGGTCTTTACGTTTCACTCCTTTCAGTGGGGACGTGAAACCATTCCGAGGCGAGGAGGTGACGGTGCGCCATGTTGCGGTGGATGTAGGAGTACTGAAGAGGGATATATGCTGTAGGCGTCAGATTTTCCCTCGGTTTGTTGTGGGGTTTGCACAATATAGTCGCATTATATGTTATGCACGATGGTAAAGCTTCTTGCCAAATCTTTTTAAGCCTGTGTTTCATGGGATCAACAACTGATGCAAATGTGGACGAGGAAAATCTTGCCTAAAAACATGTTAGTGCCTGGTGTTGCAATTTTACAATTATCTACTTATTTTGTCCAGACATTTAACTTTATTTTACACACATTGGTCAGAAGACTCCTAGCAGCTACTTACTGTCAAGGCCAATGCCAGAATGCAGCAAGTACATAAAGTAGCAACACAGAACACTCAGTCACTTATTTAGTGAGGTGGTAGGAATGAGAACGATGATAAAATGTCATAATAGGTCGTAAAGTTACTGTAACCTCTCTCTCTCTCTCTCTCTCTCTCTCTCTCTCTCTCTCTCTCTCTCTCTCTCTCTCTCTCTCTCTCTCTCTCTCTCTCTCTCTCCGCAAAACAGCCTCTTTTCAAACCCAATGTCCTTTTCTTTCCTTCTCGTTTCCTCCACCCTCTCCCTCCTCCAAGGGCAACAAACAAGTAATATTTCCAACCACAATGACGTTCTACAACTCGCAGACGATCATTTGTCAGCGGCAGAGTGCGGAGAGGTGTTGGGGAAGAAGCGAGAGAGGGAGAGAGGGACGAGAGGCGAGGAGGGAGCGAGAAGGTGGGGTACAAGAGGTGGGTGAAAGTGAGAGAGGGGAAAAATAATAAAAATAAGCGCAGAAAGAAGTCAGACAGGAAATAAATAAAAGGGAGATGAAGTGACTGGAAGAGTAAAAGAAAGTAAAATAAAAGGAAAAAAATGTGTGTAGAGCTATGATGAAAGAAAATATTACGAATGAGTCTACTAAAGGATTCTCTCTCTCTCTCTCTCTCTCTCTCTCTCTCTCTCTCTCTCTCTCTCTCACTCTCTCTCTCTCTCTCTCTCTCTCTCTCTCTCTCTCTCTCTCTAGCTTTCCATCTGTTAGAAACGTGAAAATATAGACAGAAGAAGAAAATACAGCGAGTGAAAGAAGGATAAGAGAAAATTAAACACTATCAGTCTCTCTCTCTCTCTCTCTCTCTCTCTCTCTCTCTCTCTCTCTCTCTCTCTCGTTATTTAGCAACCTAGTTTTCCATCTATCTGTCACCATCCGTTTGGGCGCCGCGGGCTGGGACACACAAGCGGAGAAAAAGCTGCGAGAGACGTGCACATGGAGGGGGAACCGAAAGTGGTGGCAGGGTGGGCGGGTCCTTGCTTTATTTTTCTTCCTTTTTATCGCACTTTTTCCAGGGACGGGGAGGGAGGGGCCGGTTGCTGGCGGGTGGGGAGGTGGTGAAGTGGGTTGGGCGAGGCGAGGAGAGGTGAGGCGAGGCGCGCTCACTCGTTCGTTACCCGTCGTGGTGCGGGCAACGTGAGGGGACTGTTGTGTGATTGTGATTGTGAGAGAGAGAGAGAGAGAGAGAGAGAGAGAGAGAGAGAGAGAGAGAGAGAGAGAGAGAGAGAGAGAGAGAGAGAGAGAGAGAGAGAGAGAGAGAGAGAGAGAGAGATGATTCAGAATGCGTGCGTACATGCTTCATTAGTACTGGTACATTCTCGACCACGACTTTTCAGTATAAAATTCTTATTACACGCAATTAATAATAAAATAGATTTATAATACCTTTATATAAAGAAAATACAGCAAGACATAATGATGATGAGGAAAGTTCACGAATAAAACAAAGCAAACACACACACAAGTCAAAATATATACATGCATACACAAGGAAAAAAAACGCACACACACACACACACACACACACACACACACTATACGCTAAACACCTAAACATGGCAGGCATTTAGGCAAACACTACTAAATCCAATACTGAAAGGTCAACACTCACGTGCCTTAGTACTGTTTAGCACCAGAACCGTCCACAGTTCGTCAGGCATCAGTCCTCAGCCATTTCAATCTACCGGGAGAATGGAGGTAAAAAATCATCGTTGAAGTACAAGCTTGATTTTTTTTCTTTTTTTTTTCATCCAATACTCCTGATTTTTTTCTTTTTTTATTCCCTCTCGAAACTGCTTGTATATTTTCCAATACTCCAGAACCGAGTGCAAATGCGGAGTCTACGTAGAATTGTTGTGTTTGAGTGTGTGTGTGTGTGTGTGTGTGTGTGTGTGTGTGTGTGTGTGTGTGTGTGTGTGTGTGTGTTAAGTTGCGGTGCTATTAATCTGCTCTAATTACTCATGGATATGTATACAAAAATAACTCTCCGATTAATACATTCTCTTGTTGGTGAAGTGTTTACTCCCGCCATTGTTGCTCTTATCATTGGACTTTCCTCACTTCCTCCCTGCTATCATTATTACCATTATTATGACTTAACCTTTTGGCTCTTCCTTAGGGATTGGCACCTCAATGGGCCCTTTTTTATATATAGTTTGTTGCCATTGGCCAGTGCCCCTCTTACAAAAGCAATCATTAGCATTATTACTATCATTATATGAGTTTTATATTCGTTAGCATTCTCTCTCTCTCTCTCTCTCTCTCTCTCTCTCTCTCTCTCTCTCTCTCTCTCTCTCTCTCTCTCTCTCTCTCTCTCCGCTGCTTCTGATCAGTTTGAATATCGTGCTACTGAAGTAAGAATGAGAGAAAAAATGAAAATATTCGAAAAACGTTCAATTTATAAAGGGCAGCGTGAATCGGAGGGCTGAAAATGAGTGCGTGGAGTTGGGCCGTAAAGGAAATTATTGGCATCAAATGGGCTAAATGTAACAAGGCTTTGTTTAATTACCCCGTCAATAAATGAGGCGCGGAGGGAGACTGATGGTCGCCCGCCGTCCCGCTACGCTGCCGACCAACGGTTATTAGTGTCTATGCTTTATTCCACGCGTTACTCACGGGCGTTTCAACTTTGCAGGTGCAATGTCCCCTCTACAGTGCTACGCTCGGAGGCGTGGAGAACACCTAACACCGAAAAAAATGCAGAAAGACATCGTAATGAAATAATGTATGATGCGATCTATTCCACATGCTACTCACTTGCATTTCAATTTTGCAGGTGTGATGTGCCCCTCTATAGTGTCAGATTTTCAGGCGCGTCACATCTGCCAGTGCAAAAAAAGCAGAAAGATATCGAAATGAAATAAGGAAAAATGACGCTGCTTATTCCTGGCGTTACTGACAGCCATTTCAGTTTTACGTGTGTGATGTTTTATCCACAGTGCTACACTTGGAGGCGCGAGTCACACCTGTCCACGGAAGAAAATATCTGAGTGAAACAAACAAACAAACAAAAACAAAACAAAAAAAGATTAAGCGGTTTTGTGATATTTTTCATTTTTGCTGTGTTCTCTGGGGTATATAATATACTGCCAGGTTTATAAGACATGAAAAAATAGGAAGGCGAAAACAATATCAAACTCAGCAGTGGAAAAGAATATACGACGTTTTTATGTAACATGTTATATTCTTGCTTACTTAGTCTGCTGTCACTTCTGGCACATACTACCAGGGTTCAAGGCACGAGTCAAATCGGAAGGCAAATAAAGAAAAAGTGGACGTATATAATATCAAACTCAGAAATATAAAATAAATACATAAACAAATAAATCAATAGAATACCTGATTTTACATGTGTTTTTCGCTCCCGACTTCTTATTTTCCTAGCATGTTTTCACATTTAGCATACGTCAAGTTACTAAGCGTGATCTCCATCTGCATAAAATGAATGAAAAATAATAAGAAAAAGATCATGGAACGACATCATACTCCGTAATGAAAAGAAAATAAGACGTATTTCATGCTTCTTTCTCTTCTGCTTCAGTTTTCTTATTTTCTTAGGTTTCATGTCCCCTCTAGTACATTCCAGTCACCTAGAAGGGAAGTATATCTGAATAAGAAAAAAAAAATAGAAAAAAAATGCAATATTATATTCAGAAATAAAAAGAAAGCTTGGTATTGTTATGAAATTTTCGCTTGTTTCTTTCAAGTTTGTGTTGTTCTCTTTTCATTTTTCTTTCTTTTATTTATGATTTTTTTTTATTTCGTTTGGTTTTACCCCGTTTTATTTTTCGTTATAGAACTTGGACATTTTCTCATTCCTATTTTTTTTTTTTTCAGATAGACATGTATTAATTTATTTTTATTATTTATTTATTTATTTTTTAGACAGAGGTACTGTATTCTATAACTTCTAGACATGACGTTTTTTTTTTATACGTGATGTCTTCTCTGTTTTGTGTCCGTGAATGTGTGCGTTTATGTAGGTAAGCGAATAAGTAAGTAAATAAGTAAGTGTGTGTGTGTGTGTGTGTGTCTGTGTGTGTGTGTGAGCCTCTAACTTCAGCACAGATGTTCTATTCATGTCCAGGAAGTGACATCCCCCTCTTGGTGTTGTTACCTTTTCACTTCATAAAGGCGAGGGAGGCGCGGGGTGCTCTGGGCAGGAGTGTCTGGCAGTTTGGGATGTGGGAGAGTGTTGGATCGTCACCTTTATTCGCCTCTGATTAATGGAAGCACTCGTGTGTGTGTGTGTGTGTGTGTGTGTGTGTGTGTGTGTGTGTGTGTGTGTGTGTGTGTGTGTGTGTGTGTGTGTGTGGGGTAATAGTGGTGAGGGTGATCAATGATAGAGGAGAATGATAATGGTGGAAAAATGTACATGCCATATATACCTCTTTATAATTGCCTCCCATATTTCTCACTCGATTAATATTCACGGCGTACATAATTACAAAGATGTGGATAGTTTCACAGAATCATACTTTTATATTAATGCACAGGTGATGTAGTAACTAACAGCCCCGTGTGTCACCTCTCACCACCAGACAGCTGCAGTGAGACGCCAAATTCATATATATATATATATATATATATATATATATATATATATATGTGTGTGTGTGTGTGTGTGTGTGTGTGTGTGTGTGTGTGTGTGTGTGTGTGTGTGTGTGTGTGTGTGTGTGTGTGTGTGTGTGTACAAATATGTTTCCAGTTTTGAAAATTTGGTGCATTTCCATTTGAAAATCGGTACAGTATCTTCATGATAATTTTTTTAGCCGGTATCCGAATCTTTTTTTTTTTTTTTTGCATAATAACTTATTTATTTGGAATTGACTTGTCAGCCACAACCCACGCTACATTGCAAATAAGGATACATCTGTACTTTAAGTGACTCAGGAGGTAACAAATGCTTATCTTTATGCAGTGCACCACATGACCTTCCAATTTTACTATGTATGTGACTGATGTGGTCGCTCCAAGTAAGTCTGTGTTCAATAATTAAACAAGATATTTAACTGAAAAAGGATCTCTGTAAAGTTTGATCACACGGCTTAATTAAAATATTCACATAAATCACTTTGTTACCTGCAAGACTATATATTCATTTTTTTGTTACTTTTAAGTACAATTTGTTACTTAAAAGCCAAGTGGAAACTGACTAATTCAAAATTTGATGTTCTAGTAAAAGAGATCATATCAGTGTTTTGAAAGAGTATCATTAATATCATCTGCAAACAATGCAAAACGAAATACTTTTGAAGACTCCACAATATCATTTCCATATAACAAAAACAGAATAGTGACGAATGAAGTATGTCCCAGAGGGATCCCTTTTAAACCACATTTACAGCTGATACTACATTATCTATTACAGTGCACTGCCTTCCGTTGTGTACATAGTTAGTCTAGAAATTGTTTTTTAATTCCATAATGGTACATTTTTTTTATATAATTTATGCTTTTCTTTAATCAGTTATGACAATGCAGCAGTGATCCAAGATTTACTTAACGGTTTGTCTTTAATCATAACTGTTTTCCTATGATAAATCATATCAAACATTTTAATAAAAGCTTCAGAAAAGGCATTATGTGATGCATTAATATTATCATTTATAAGTAATTCATTAATTTATTCTGATATGGCTTGACATAATTATTGTAGATCTACATTGTTATGACCCCTAAAGGAAACTTTTAGCACATTAGGGCAAGGAACACTGGCTGTAAAGAATAGAAATGAAGCAAAATGGTCATACACATCACTAAATAAAATACATCCTGTTGATACAATATCTGCTCTGTTGGTCCATATATGATCGATGATTGTAGCATTCTGTTTAACTCGTGGTGGTTTGTTTATGTGTGGATGAAAAACACAACTAACGAGAAATCCACATATGCTTTTATATTCATATCTGAAACATTCAATAAATTCAGGTTAATATCACCCATTTACCTATATCTCTTGTCCGCTACAGATACCCAATTAAGAAGAATTTCAAGTGAGTCATTAAAATTAAAATTCAATATGCTTGCATTTGGTTTGCGATATAAGGTTGCCTCAATAAATAAAGATCCAACATCATCCCTCATCAACCAAATATCTATCACTTCATGACATGGAATTATTATTATTTTTTTTTTTTTTCACATACAAACACAGCTCCCCCTCCATAATGATTCCTGCTTTGTGTGAATAACCAGTAACCACCGAGACGATGCATGTATTCAGTATTATCAGACTGTTGTTTCACAAAAGGACAAAAGATCTGTGGAGTGTTGCAAACATTCCTGATTGTAAAAGAAAAATTTTCTAGATTATTGGGAATACTATTGATTTTGTACATAAGAGCGACTGGTAACTTGCTGTTTTCAAATTCACTTTGTGTAAATATATAATCAGAGTTTGGTATTGAAACACTGTTCGTGCTGTGTTGATCTGGATCAAGTATTTCTAGAAAATGTGTATCATTGTTCTTGCTGTGAAGTTTGTCAGTTTATTAAATTCATCACAAGATGATGAATGAAAAACCAGTGCTTAGTAACTCAATTACTACTTTATCACTCAGATAAAAAAGAAGAAAGGACATTCGATGTTGATATACGTAATCAGACTTGACTTTACTAATCTTGACTTATTTATTTGACTGTTTTCTACTTCTCGTTCTGGTACTTCGTTTTTCCAGTGCCGGTATCACCAAGTGACTTAGAACCAGTACCAGCTAGCTCCAGCACTTGTGGAAGTTGAAGCACCGTCACCAGAAGCAGAGGCAGCACCGACCCCAGTCACCCACCACAGTAACAGAAGCAGCACAAGCACCTTGCGTAGTACAACTACTCGATACAGCAGCAGTACCAGTTTCGGCAGCGACTCGGAAACGGGCAACAGTAGTGGCAGAGGCAGGAGAGGATGTAGTGGACTGGTTCTTTGCCTTGGCAATACTTGCAAGTTCATTTCTGTCTCGAATAATGAGCTTCGTGTGACTGAAGTAAGCAATATCACCCGATGCTTTGGCATGATTCAGAGCAAGCAACTGAGTTTCCCTTAGTTCCATTGATGATTCAAACAGGTCCTCACTGATGATGTTATTGCCTTTCAATCTGTGGGAGTTATGAAGGACAAGCTGGCGGTCATTGAAGTTGCTGAATCTTTCCATTATAGTACGAGGACGATATGCTTGTATGTTGCTGTGAAGTCCCACTTGGTGGGCTCTTTCAATAGGCACTGTTTCTTACTTAAACCGATCTCGGAGCAGGCGTTGGGTCTTTACCTGAGTTACTTACCACGACTCGCTCATACTTGTCTTCGAGACCACTGAAGCGAAGATTATTTCGTCGCGAATAGTCCTCTTTATAGCACATTACCGTCTTTCAAGGCCGGTATCTTATCTTCAACAGCAGTTTTAATTATATTTTATTTCTTCAGTTGTACCATTTCTTTAGTGCCTTGTAATCTTTGGTCAAGTTATCGACTTTGTCGCTGGGTGAATTCGAGCAAATGAACCAAATCCTAGTTGCGAGATTCCAGTAACTTCAGTCAGTTGTTCACCTCTTGCATTAGGATTTATATTGCAGTTTTGTATGCCTGTTGTTGAGTCTCCAAGATCAGCTTGATATCTTCACTTGAGTGTTGGGGAAGTTTGCAGCTATCACTCAGGTAATGCAGGAAAATAGGTGGCGAAGGAAGTTAACGAAGTGCGTCCACGCAAGTACTGTGGCTCACAACCTTTTACATTTGTTTGTCTAACGATGTAGAGAGGTGGAGGATAGCCTGGTGAGGGACATGGTCACTAAATCTGCCACTGTGAACATCCTGACTGTACATGTTAATGACACTTTATCCTTCCAGCAGCTGCTTTCGTCTTCGTGAAGGAAAAGAAAAGGTGAGAAGAGAGTAGAGGAGAGGTTGAGTTGTGACAGACTGCGACTTTACGTTTGTATCTCGATAAATCTTTAATCCAGGACATTTCTTGCCAGGTAAGAGCACTTCAAAGAGGTAGACTCACAGGCAGCTTTTCCAGCACCTATCCACAGTCTATAGCGGAGATTAACTCTAGATCAGAGTTAATCTTCTACGAGGAATGTCTCCTTCAAAGGGAAGCCAACATATAGTACTACAAAATCTACAAGGGAAGGTGGCCAGAATCCCACCGCTGACCCCAATAACCCCTGGCACCGCGTTGAGCCTGAAGTTCTAGTTCAACAAACGTCACGCAGGAAACAGAGCCTGAGGAAAGGACAGATTCCATCCTCCATCCCCGAGCCTCGTCCGCTCCACAAGACCAACGGCCGGAGAGGAAGGAGCCATTAATCCCCCTCACACTGATGGAGATCCTCCAAACGCTTAGGTCCCCTCCCTCTCTGGGAATTGGGAGTCAGCCAGATCTGTGAGCAGCCGCCATCGATGTATATGTGGCGTGCGCACTGTATATACGAGGAATCACAATAGTGCCTCTTCAGTGTGGAGACTCACAAAGGTTAGTCAGATTAGCTGATACTCTTTTAACGCTCCTGTATATGAGGCAGGCAAAGAGAAAAGTGCATGGATGGAATAGCGAGAGCAGTGGAAAATGTAAGTAAGGCAGGCCATCTGCTAGAGTTGACCAGAGAGAGAGAGAGAGAGAGAGAGAGAGAGAGAGAGAGAGAGAGAGAGAGAGAGAGAGAGAGATTCCATAGCCACCAGCGTCTGTAGGGGCATGGCACCTCAGTAAGTGCATATGTAAAAGAGACCGTTCTTATCATACACCCTATCCCTAGCAGTGTTTGTAATGCACTTCCATCACCAACTGTCAATGGAACATGCATCAAACACAGTCGGGACCATCAAAAGACTAAAATTACCAATAAGACTAGAAGTGGATGAAATATTTCCCTTTAAATCTCCCATCATTGTACATTACGAGCATGTGGCATTGCGACTTTGATGCAGCAGCAGAAAATAGAAGCAATACGTCCTTTCTGCATCCTCCTCCTCGCATCACTACTCCTATAAGAGTTCGGGAAATGTGTTCTGGGAGGCAATATTGAGAGGCAGTGAGTGGTTCAGGCAGCGACACATGGCGGCATGGCTCTTACTGTCCCAGCTGTCACTTCTGCGCACGATACTAGAGAAAGTAACAGTCTTATCTTCTACGCATTGTGCCCTCCTGCTCCCTCTCTCTCCCTCTCTCTCTCTCTCTCTCTCTCTCTCTCTCTCTCTCTCTCTCTCTCTCTCTCTCTCTCTCTCTCTCTCTCTCTCTCTCTCTCTCTCTCTCTCTCTCTCTCTCTCTCTCTCTCTCTTTGACCCTGATCTCGATGGGCCTTACCAATGAATCCAGAGTAATGTTTGCAAGCACCGGTGCAGCTTTCCTCGCTAATCTCAATGTATCGCCTCAGGCAGGAAAGAAGCAGCTCATCAGTAATATAAAATAAACGAAGCGATTTTAATTTTCAAGAATAAGACGGAAATTTAAAACCTCATTCGTGCTGTATTAATTCAAAGCACATTATGTAGATGGTAATGAAGGCAAGAACCGTCGCAGTAAAGTGGAATTTATGGAATATTATATCAAAGTCTTTGTATATCAGTAAAAAATAAATAAATATATATATATATATATATATATATATATATATATATATATATATATATATATATATATATATATATATATATATATATATATATATATATATATATATATATATATATATATATATATATATATATATATATATATATATATATATATATATATATATATATATATATATATATATATATATATATATATATCCTTTCTCGTTTGTTAAAAATGATAATGTTAAAATAGGTTTGAAACTGCAGTAAGGTGGACGCTTTGTGTTTATCATCACAGGAACAGTACTATTTAACTAATATTATATCACAGCCTCTGAATATAATTAATCATGAAAAAAAAAACTGCACTCTTTCCTTCTCAAGTCTCAAAAATGACATTATTAAAATAGGTAAGAAACTGCACATTGAGCACACTAACAAAGGAACGCTGCTATTTAACTAGTATTCTCCTGAGCCTCTGAATATTACTAATCAGGTGAAAACTATTTCTCCCATCTCATTCCTCAAAAATCACAATGTTTAATTCCCTATAAACTGCAGTAAGTTGAACTCCAGGGAAACATGTATCCTTTAACTAATATGTTATCAAAGCCTCTGAATATTACTGGTCAAAGTAAAAAGCAAGCATATTTCTCCTTTTCTCGAATGTTAAAAAATCACGTGATCGAAACAGGTAAGAACTGGCACCAAGGTGAACACATCACTCACGCCATCAGAGGATCGCACGCCAAGTAGCGCTGTAGTATTAATTAGTTTGATGGATTTCTTCGATGCTCATTTATTTATAATTCGTGATTAAAATTTATAGCCATTCTATAATATTTCCAGGATCAAGGTCACTCTCGGAAACATCAGTGCATTACAAGAAAATTTACCGAATGCGGATATAAAATGGGGAAGAATATAAAATGCAAACTCTTAAGTTACGTAATTGATATTCCAAGAAATAATTATCCTTTTATAATGTTTTATAAGAAAAAAAAATAAATGTAAATTTACCAAACATTTTCAAGACGCAGAGAAATTAAACATCATAAATGAGAGAGTGATCGCGTCTTTTACCAAATTAGGGCTTCCACGTGTAGACTACCGTCTACCACGTGACTAAACTACCGTCCTATTGCTTTAATTTCCTGCCTATCTAAAGTTTTTGAATCTATCCTCAACAGGAAGATTCTTAAACATCTATCACTTCACAACCTTCTATCTGATCGCCAATATGGGGTCCGTCAAGGCCGCTCTACTGGTGATCTTCTGGCTTTCCTTACTGAGTCTTGGTCATCCTCTTTTAGAGATTTTGGTGAAACTTTTGTTGTTGCCTTGGACATATCAAAAACTTTTGATAGAGTCTGGCACAAAGCTTTGATTTCCAAACTACCCTCCTATGGTTTCTATCCTTCTCTTTGTAACTTCATCCCAAGTTTCCTTTCTGACCGTTCTATTGCTGCTGTGGTAGACGGTCACTGTTCTTCTCCTAAATCTATTAACAGTGGTGTTCCTCAGGGTTCTGTCCTGTCACCTACTCTCTTCTTATTATTCATTAATGATCTTTTAAACCAAACTTCTTGTCCTATCCACTCCTACGCTGATGATACCACTCTGCACATTTCCATGTCTTTTCATAAACGTCCAACCCTTCAGAAGATAAACATTTCACGCAGGGAAGCCACAAAACGCTTGACTTCTGATCTTTCTAAAATTTCTGATTGGGGCAGAGCAAACTTGGTATTGTTCAATGCCTCAAAAACTCAATTCCTCCATCTATCAACTCGACACAACCTTCCAGACAACTATCCCCTCTTCTTCAATGACACTCAACTGTCCCCCTCTTCTACACTGAACATCATCAGTCTGTCCTTTACTTATAATCTGAACTGGAAACTTCACATCTCATCTCTAGCTAAAACAGCTTCTATGAAGTTAGGTGTTCTGAGACGACTTCGCCAGTTTTTCTCAACCCCCCCAGCTGCTAACTCTGTACAAGGGCCTTATCCGTCCATGTATGGAGTATGCTTCACATGTCTGGGGGTTCCACTCATACTGCTCTTCTAGACAGGGTGGAATCAAAAGCTTTTCGTCTCATCAACTCCTCTCCTCTAACTGACTGTCTTCAGCCTCTCTCTCACCGCCGCAGTGTTGCATATCTAGCTGTCTTCTACTGCTATTTTCATGCTAACTGCTCTTCTGATCTTGCTAACTGCATGCCTCCCCTCCTCCCTCGGCCTCGCTGTACAAGGCTTTCTTCTTTCTCTCACCCCTGTTCTGTCCACCTCTCTAACGCAAGAGTTAACCAGCATTCCCAGTCATTCATCGCTTCCTCTGGTAAACTCTGGAACTCCCTGCCTGCTTCTATATTTCCACCTTCCTATGACTTCAATTCCTTCAAGAGGGAGGTTTCAAGACACTTATTCATCAATTTTTGACCACTGCTTTGACCCTTTTATGGGACTGGCATTTCAGTGGGCATATTTTTTTATTGGATTTTTCTTGCCCTTGGCCAGTGTTCTTTCTACATAAAAAAAAAAAAGACCTGATAGCTTCTCGCGGCTTCGCTTATATTATCATATTCATTTGAATTAGTCACGCCTTAATTGACGTGGTCGCTGCGTGGGACGGATATAAAACTACAAAGACCGTGCTACTGCGGCATGTTACTCAACTATGGATCATGACTATCACCATACTGAACTGGTCGAGGCGTGATACAAATATAAAATTACAAAACTCTAGATTTTCTAAGGCTATACACTTTGAAAGGGTTTCCTCAAAGAAGCTCAAATTCCTATCATTACTATGCAAATTGATGAAAGCATTATGTTCAGAAAAGGGATCCTCCTTGATAAAAATCACCGATAAAATCTAATAACTGCTATTAACATGTTTTGGGAACCTTACACTTCTATGCTGAAAGAACGTAACACTCATGAACCAAGCGAACGAGTCCCGGTGGCAGAAACAAGCAACCAAGCTCAGAGGAAAGTCTAGCTCTCTCTCTCTCTCTCTCTCTCTCTCTCTCTCTCTCTCTCTCTCTCTCTCTCTCTCTCTCTCTCTCTCTCTCTCTCTCTCTCTCTCTCTCTCTGTGTGTGTGTGTGTGTGTGTGTGTGTGTGTGTGTGTGTGTGTGTGTGTGTGTGTGTGTGTGTGTGTGTGTGTGTAGTAATACGAAGAAGGCCGCCACAACAGCCATCCTGTAGACCTCCTTAACGTGAAACTGGTATCTATTTAGAAGGTACAAAGAATATGAGTCAAAAAAGGAGTTGAATTTACGGAATTCTTTCCTGTCTGTCAGTATCCTGCCAAACTGGGGAGTTTTCCTTGTCCAGAGTAACTTGTGTTCATTTGGAATCCTCCGACTTTTGGCACCGTGAACCACAGCTTGCAAAGGTCACGTAACAATCTTGCAAGTCAAATGGTTTACATTGAAAGTGATTCGACAAGAAGGGATTAGTTTTTCATTTGTTTTATAATAAAAATAATAAATTTTTATAAGTTTTACTACAAAATTTCCTGTATTCCGATGATTAAAAGCACGATGTGACTCAACATTATAAATAGTAATATTTTATCGTAACTTTTCGGTTGATTGCTGCAGAACTGTGATGATTGGAAGTACGCTGTCGCTGAATTTTACAGAAAATATAACTCTTTCCCTAAATTTCGCATCAATAGTTCCAGTGTTGTGATAATTACGGGTGTGAGTTCCACCAGGGTGAGGCTGAGGTCTGCGTCACGCGCCTCATGCGTCACCTCCGGGACAGGAATGAAAAATGCAACTAAACTTAAGCAAAGAGAGACATTTCAAAATATTTTAACAGAGAATATGTAGGTAATGAGACAGTGAACCTATTATTTTATTTCTGTCTTTTATTTTACATTTTCTTAGCTAACTTCACTGGAAGAAAGAATTCCCTGATAACTGATCCAAGTTGACAAAAATATTCCAAATATTTATGACATTTCCTGCTGTGTTTACAAATGTATAATATGGCAGACTCCGCCAACATCACGCACTTCAACGGAATATTAATGGAAATGCTAATCTGGTAATCAGAATATGCGAATTACAGTCGTATATTAAAGTCATCCCGTGGACCGGTTGCGAGGGAGGGATTCTGAAAATGTTCCCTGGTGGAGCCCTGTTGCCTACCACTCACGTCACGCCGCACTCTGCTGATGGAAGATGCGGCGTAGTGGGATGGGCAGCGTGGAGGTAATTTGGAAGTAATCAGCGTGAACAAAGGGGGCGCGCCATGACGGGGCCATCCAGCCTTCATTCCGTGATAAAGAGGTACGAACGAAAGAATGAGAGAAAAAATGTGTGAGGATGGATATTCATTCTTATCTGCTTTAATGTTACCGTCGTCACCACACACACACACACACACACACACACACACACACACACACACATCTATATTGCCTTCTACATTGTGTTCTTTTTATGTGCGAAGGAATTCATATCATTCATACGTGCGCTGTACTTTGTAATATACTTCTGTTACTATAAGACTGTGCTTATTTTGCCCACTAAAGTAAAAAATCTGAATATGAATGACTATATAGGTAAGGTTAAAGCAGATATTACATGAGATGAGAATATGTGGCAGCATTGAACCTAACAATGGAACCTCTGTGTCTGTGCCACGGTGGCAGTAACACTTCCGCTCCACTCCGAGGATCCCCTCCTCTGCCAGTGACTTATGTGACTCAATCTCGATTTATGAGGCGAGTGTTTACATAAATCAGAATTACCACACGATAATTCTGAGCTCAACAAATGCTCTGTTAAATGTGTGTGTGTGTGTGTGTGTGTGTGTGTGTGTGTGTGTGTGTGTGTGTGTGTGTGTGTGTGTGTGTGAGAGTGTGTGTGTGTGTATGTGTGTGTGTGTGTGTGTTACAGCGCGACTAAATGGATAAATCAATATATAGGACATTAGGCATCAACTTTAAGATAAACTACGCACGAAAAATTTGATAGATTTATGGCCGTAAATCAATGAACGGAGGGCAATAATTACTTAAAATATTGTGTGTGCTTAAATGAAATAAATAAAAAATATGCATATATGTTTCAGCATCTACCTGTGTTTTTTTTTCTTTTCTATTCTACAAAGAAATAGCATAATTGACATAATATACATTTCTGAAGTTTCTCGTCCCATAGAAAATCAAGGACATCTTTTTACTTTCTGCTGACAAATCGGAGGTTGTGAGTAGACGTCACTATTGTTGCCGTGGGTGGAATTTAGCGGACGTGGGGGAATCATTAACATATAACAAGGATGTAGGACAAAGAATCCCAAATAAAGATTCACACGTCAACACCTTGCACTAACACCAATAGAGAGAGAGAGAGAGAGAGAGAGAGAGAGAGAGAGAGAGAGAGAGAGAGAGAGAGAGAGAGAGAGAGAGAGAGAGAGAGAGAGAGAGAGAGAGAGAGAGAGAGAGAGAGAGAGAGAGAGAGAGAGAGAGAGAGAAAAAAAAGTCGCAAATTAAGATAGAATGTAAGTGCAGGAGTAAATGATTTGTGACTTGTGTTTACTACCTTCAGTCTGTACATACGTACCCGGATATTGCAGGTGTTAGCAATGCCTCTATATTAACGATCATCAATAAAAAAATAAATAAATAAATTGTTCATGATGAAACCGATAATGATGCATACAGAGAACGCCACGAGATGATAAAAGTCAATATTTTCTCGATATGAAAGCAACCGAGAGCTCTAAAAAGGCCCCGCCAAAAAAGAAGAACGTTCCTGCACTTTCGAATCATTATCCTTGCATGAACCTGCAACACACAACGAGGAAAAAAAAAAAAATACTGTATAATTCATATCACACAAAGGGCGGCACTCAAGCAGCTGCTCACCTCGCGATGTAAGACACTAGTGGGTCAACTGCACTAAAGAGATGCCGGGGGGAAGGGACGCTAGGTCAGTGACACCAGGCAGGCACGCTACGTAAGTGCTGCGGTGCGATGATGAAGCCGCCGCTTGTAATGAGACGCAGCGCAATATCCAGTGAAAACAACTGAACATATAGACACTAATTGCGTGTGTCTTTGCCTCTTTCTCTATTTGTGTCTGTAACTCTTTGTGTTCATCTCTCTCTCTCTCTCTCTCTCTCTCTCTCTCTCTCTCTCTCTCTCTCTCTCTCTCTCTCTCTCTCTCTCTCTCTCTCTCTCTCTCTCTCTCTCTCTCTCTCTAAGTATCTCTCTGTCTGTGTCCAGTTGAGGCTTCACATTCACAAATATTCACGCCGGAATCCTCTTCGAATTTAAAACTTTTTGAGAAAATCCGGAAGAAGCACAGCGCTGGAGGCTTAGTGAATTTTTTGAAAAATAAAAGAACGAGTTTTTCCAGCCACTGAATGGCTGATGCACAATGGATTTGCAGCAGAGATAATTGGTGGAAATAAAGAGAATTGATAAAGATAGGAATATTTCCTCTTTGTGAATGTGCTCCACCATATTGCAGTACGTTTCATTTAAAAGTCACGCTTTCAAGAAGAATTTATACTTGGTGTGTGTGTGTGTGTGTGTGTGTGTGTGTGTGTGTGTGTGTGTGTGTGTGTGTGTGTGTGTGTGTGTGTGTGTGTGTGTGTGTGTGTGTGTGTGTGTGTGTGTGTGTGTGTGTGTGTGTGTGTGTGTGTGTGTGTGTGTGTGTGTGTGTGTGTGTGTGTGTGTGTGTGTGTGTGTGTGTGTGTGTGTGTGTGTGTGTGTGTGTGTGTGTGTGTGTGTGTGTGTGTGTGTGTGTGTGTGTGTGTGTGTGTGAATGACTTAAAAGGATACAGGGGATGAGGAGTATTCCTTACGAGGCGAGGTTGAAGCTGTTAAATTTACATTCTTTAGAGAGACGTAGGTTAAGAGGGGACCTGATAGAAGTCTTTAAGTGGTATAAGGGTTATAATAAGGGGGATGTAGGCAAAATTCTTAGGATCAGCAACCAGGGTAGAGCAAGAAATAACGGGTTCAAGCTTGAAAAAATTTAGGTTTAGGAAGGAGATAGGAAAAAATTCGTTCTCAAATAGAGTGGTAGATGAGTGGAACGGACTCAGTAATCATGTTGTTAGTGCTAGGACACTAGAGAGTTTTAAGAGAAGATTAGACAAGTTTATGGATGGGGATAATAGATGGAAATAGATAGGTATATTTCATACAGGCATTGCCACGTTAGCCTGGTCGCTTCTTGCAGCTTCCCTTATTTCTTATGTTCTTCTGTGTGTGTGTGTGTGTGTGTGTGTGTGTGTGTGTGTGTGTGTTTGTGTGTGATGAAAGACATTCATGAATTTTCTTTGTTGCATAAGCAATAGACCTTTCTTGAGGCAATATTCACGGCAGATTTTAACAGCAAAGACAAGGCCAGACGACCGTGTATAGCGTGAATGTCAGCACAGTGGGACAGTAAAGGAAGGCGACGGGTGACGCGCGCCGAGGGAGGTGAGACAGGTGACACGCGATGGACAGCGGGGGACGGTCCTCGGCCTTAAAGGGGACTCGCCGGGGTGTGTGTGGTGAACGTATTGAGTATAGGAAGGGCAGCCTTGTGCAAGTATGTAGACTATGGAATGTGTGGCATGGCGTAGGTGTATTGGAGGGCATTGCAGCATGGCGTGGTGAAGGAGGATATATCACAATGATGTATCACCGTTGATGTTATTACAGTTTTGTGTCTCCTCTGGATATAAACTAGTGACTATCTTCAGATTTTATTGACTCGTAAAGTAGACAGCGGGTCACTGCACGTGTCTTGGAGGGCACAGCAGAATGTTGTGGTAAAGGAGGGTGTCACAGTGATGTATCATTGATGTTATTGCTGACTCACGCGTGTGTCCTCTGAATATAAACTAGTGACTGCCTTGAGATTTTACTGACACGTGGACAAGACAATCACTGCACGTGAGTGAATAATAAAATATACACTATGTTCAATACAAAAAAGGGGTGAAAATAAAAAGGTACAAGAAAGTTTTCACGACTCCCCAAGTCTGGCGGGTTGGTATTTGCTGTCAATATCACATTTTGGTCAAGACTCTGCAAACACCGTAACGGCCCGAGAATTCCCCCACAACTTTCTTGTATTCAAAAGGCTGCCGCTGATAAGGCAAGAGACGACCACCGCCACAGATATCGAAGTTGAATAAAAAAAAAAAAGAAAAAGAAAAAAAGCGGACCAAGCGATTGCACGATCTCTCTCTCTCTCTCTCTCTCTCTCTCTCTCTCTCTCTCTCTCTCTCTCTCTCTCTCTCTCTCTCTCTCTCTCTGTCTCTTTGTCCCCTTTACTCTTTTCAACTCGAGACTATCAACAAGCAAGCAACTTTTGGGGAAACGTCTTATTTGAAACTAAAAATATAAACGTGTGACTTCCTACTGATAAAAACAATGTGAAAGACAAGAATCTTTCCCCTGCAGGTGAAAAGAAAACATTGTGATAATGAGACGAGGGAGCGTGGTGATGGGGAAAATAATATCACACCTCCCATTGTGACTGACACACACTCTCTCTCTCTCTCTCTCTCTCTCTCTCTCTCTCTCTCTCTCTCTCTCTCTCTCTCTCTCTCTCTCATCACGAATATCCTTTCTCTGTTTTGAAAATCTTCCTCATTTCATTCTCCTTCTTCTTCATCTTCCTTTTTTTCTGTTTCTTCTTCTTCTTCTTCTTCTTCTTCTTCTTCTTCTTCTTCTTCTTCTTCTTCTTCTTCTTCTTCATTCTTTTTTTTTCTTCTTCTATATCTCATTTTTTTCCCTTACAGTTTTTCAGTCAGTTATTTTTACACCAGTCCTCTTAAATACTTATTTCATCTAGAAAACACAAAACTGACCTCATCTTCGCTCTAATTTTTCAACGCATCCATCTTATTAATCTTCACACATTCTGGACGCCAACATTGAACAAACAGAACATAAAAAAAAAAAAGAATTAAAAAAACATAGAAAAAAAAACATACAATATATAACACCAAAGCAACGTTTCTTCATTACCTCTCTCTCATGTCTCCCTCACACTCTCCGAACTTAACACCTCCTCTCTTCCATCTTCCCCCCCCCCTTCCTCTTCCAATGTCTCCAGCGCTCGACTCCCTTCCAGCACCGCCACCTTCCAAACCTCCTCCTTCTCAGTTTTACACCGCCGCCACCACCACCACCACAGCCACTCCCTCGTACCCTGCTCTCCCACTACTCACACTGACACACTGAGTAATGGCCGGCAGGGGTTTGTGGGTGTCGCTGTGACCGGAAATATTCGTTGTTTGTCGTGGTGGGTGAGAAGTTGCCTAGTGGGGGGAGGGAGGGAGGGAATGGAGGGTGGGGGAGAGAGAGAACGACAGTCGGAGGGAGGGTGTGGTAAGTGATGGGAGAAGGGAAGAGGGATAAATGGAAAGATGGACTTGAACATTGAGGCGAGGCAAAGAGAAAAAAATCCTATGTGAAAATGAGAGAGAGAGAAAATGAAGGAGGTACAGGAAAAGAAGGAGAGAAACAAGGACAAACACGACACCGACAAGGGAGGC
>NC_087152.1:16957500-16962500 GCF_035594125.1 Scylla paramamosain
ACCCCCATCAAATGACACCATCAAGTGAACGTGTTCGTTATTCATACATGAACAATGACAACCGGAGATTAGTTTCTAGATACTTGTCAAGACGGGTTTTAAATGAATCAACTGTACCTGAGTTAAAAATGTTTGATGGAAGGCAATTCCAGGTATCTATTACACGATTAAAGAAAAAATGTTTGACTTCACTTGTTTGAAATCGCTTACCTTTTACTTTGAAGCCGCTGTTTCTTGTAACATTTGTTTGATTGACTGTTAGGTAGAGTTCAGGTCTCATATTTGTGAATCTCTTAAGCATTTTATAAAGCAATATCAGGTCCCGTCTTAATCAGCGTTTTGATAGGAAGAATAGATTTAGTTCTTTAAGGCGTTCGTCGTAGGGTTTATTATGTAACCTTGGGATAATTTTGTGTTACTCTACGTTCTATTTTTCTGATTTCTCAATATACCTTTTGCAATAAGGTGACCAAAATTGTACATTGTATTCAAGATGAGAAGGTACGAGTGAGTTATACAAGGTCACGATTATTTTTTTTTTCAGATTTGAAAGTGAGAGAGAGAGAGAGAGAGAGAGAGAGAGAGAGAGAGAGAGAGAGAGAGAGAGAGAGAGAGAGAGAGAGAGAGAGAGAGAGAGAGTACGTAACTGTGTGTGTGTCTTGGTATGTTTTTTTTATTTGAATTTATGGTGGATTCTAGTTTTGGTTTGTGCATTTCAGTTTGCACATTATCTATTTTCTGTTTTATACATCAAGTTTATTCTGTAACTTCACACCATTGTTTAACACCAGTCAATCAATTATCTATCAATTTATTTATTTCTTTATCTATCTATCTATCTATCTATCTATCTATCTATCTATCTATCTGTGTTTGTGCGTGGCTAGGGCGGGGCAGGTGTGAGGGGGCGGCAGGTTTAAGGTGGCTAGGGAAGTGTCCTATTCGTGGGTCAGAATAGGAATAAAGTTACAATTGGGTCACGTAGGGAACGGACGAATAGAAAGTGAAGATGCGTCTCTTTCTAGCCTTTCCTTCCCTTCATCTCTCTCCCTCCCCCACTCACCGTCTCTCTCTATGACTCTCTCTACCTCTCTCCCTGCCTCTCCTTCCCTCTCCGCCTCTCTCCTGGTCTCTCTTTTCCCTACTCATATAAAACCCATTTTCCAACTTATACGGCCCTCTTATGCCTTTCTCAGTTTTATTTTCTATCTTATTTTTCTTTCTTTCCTTGTCAGTTTTCGTATTTCGTTTTCGTTATTCACATTCTCTTCATTTTTAAGATTTTTTTCTTTTCTTTTTATCTTACTTTTACCATGTCGATTTTTTTTCTCTTTCCTTTTCGCTATTTACTTTTTATTCACAACATTTTTCATTTTTCATTTTTTTTCATATTAATTTTTCCTTTGTCTATTTTTCTTTTGCTTTTAGCTATTCACCTTTTGAAATTTATTTATCAATTTTCCTTCTTTCTGATTTCCTTTATTACTTGTCCATTTTCCTCTCCCTTTTTCGAAATTCACTTTCTCTTCATTTCTCATTTTTATTCCCTTCTTATTCTTCTTTTCTTTGCCCATTTTTCTTTTTTTTTCCGCTATTCATCTTCTTTTCTTAATTTTTCAATCTTTATTTTCATCTTATCGTTCTTTATGCTCTTGTCTATATTTTTCTTTTTCTCTTCTCTTCCCTCCTCCTCTTATATCTTCCTTAATTCTGCTTTTTTATCCTTCTCTTACTCAATCTATGTTATCTCTTCTTCTTTCTCCGTATTCACCTTCTTCTTAATAACCCCTGTCTCCTGTCGTAATATCCTCGCCTTGTCCTTTCTCTTCATCACTGTCTTCGTAAATCTCGGTTTTCCTTAAGTATCTAATTCCTGTTCATCAGTTTCTCCTCTTTTATTTGACTTTTTTTATCTGCTCTTCATTTAAAAAAAAAAAATGCCTCTTATGTTCTTCCTTATGTTTCCATTCCTTTCTCGTCGTCCTTTCTTCGCTTCTAAAAATCCTCGTCTTTTCTTCCCTATATTCATCTCTTTACTACAACCCACATCTTTTACTTCAATAGAATTTATCGTATCATCCTAAGCGTCAATAGATCTACTACGGTTTGTTTTACCTTCCCGTTCCTTTGAGTTCCTGTATACCGTGGCGTTGGGTTCCCAGGTCACGTAGAAGTAGTACTGTATAGGGTGAAATTAGGGTCGAGTCTTTGGCAGAGCCGTCGGTTTCCCTTGTGAGAAGAAAGAAGCTGCTTACCCATTCATGTGCCTAAATCACTTATTTGAGGAAAGAAAAGGGGATGAACAGGGCAGGGAGAAGAGAGAGAGAGAGAGAGAGAGAGAGAGAGAGAGAGAGAGAGAGAGAGAGAGAGAGAGAGAGAGAGAGAGAGCGAGAAAGAAATAGTCAGACAGATAGACAGACAAGGAGACAAACAGAAAGACAGACAGAAAAGCAGAGGCAGACAGGGGGAACTAATACACAAACCTGGCAGGGAAATGGAAGGAAAGGCGCGCGCGCACACACACACACACACACACACACACACACACACACACACACACACACACACACACACACACACACACACACACACACACATATGACTGACTTTATCAAGAAGGCAGAACCAATACAAAACAAAAAAAAAGAAAAGAAGAATAAAAAAAGAAATTCAGTTGCTCAGATCATCTTTACGAGAACACTGCGGAAGAGAATTATAAAGGCACACATAAATAAATAGTAACATTCATGTTCCCCATGTTATTAAAAGCACAGTGGCGAAATGCACCTGAAGTATATAAAAAAAGTAAAAGAAAAAGAAAATAGGAATAAAAACATGGAAAGAATGAGTCGGAAAGGTCAGGGGTTGTTATGAGAGAGAATATGAAACACACAAACGAGCGGCGCCGAACAAAAGAGGGAACAGGTTGCCGGGTCTTATTGCTGGAAACTTTGAACAGAAGACTTTCGGAATATTAAAGACGGACGGACGGAAGCTCGAAGCAGCACAAAGGAGAAATGCAAGAATAATTCGGCCCCTTTGAAGAAAAGTTTGAGGCCTCATGGAAGGGAAACTTAAGATGGGAAAACATTTTAATTTCCCTAAAGAAACGTTCGTTGGAAAGAAATATAATTAGAAGATGCATCCATGACGCAGGACCATTCAAGGATTCAAGCCAACGAATATTAAGAGATGCACGTGTAAGAATTTGGAGGATAAAGAAAGCAGGAAAATGCAGGTTAGAGAGAGGAAAAATATAACATTCGAGTGTAAGCATTATTTGTTAAGTAAATAAGATAAATAAACTAGAAGATGAAGGGCGCAGGATGAACGCAGGTTAGAGGAAAAACATAACATCGGGGTTTAAGAGATATCTGGTAAGTCAAGCAATTTGGAAGATAAATAAATTGGAAGATAAAAGAATGCAAGAAGAACACAGAGTAAAAAAAAAAAAAATTGCATTCAAGTGCAAGAGTTATTTGCTATACAAAACAATTTGGGAGATAAATCATTTGGAAGATAAAGAACACAGGAAAAATGCAGAGTAAAGAAAAAAATAACATGCAATAATTATTTAACTAAAGTAAACATTGACACTACCGTCCTGGTACTAAAAAAGTAAACAAAATCAATAGAGGACCAAAAATCTATTAACAGATGCACGTGTAATAGACTGGAAGTTAAAAGAACGTAGAACAAAAAAAAAAAAAAATGAACATGAAAGATATATTCAATAAGCAAAGTGAGCATCGACACACTGAAGCCTTGACTCTAAAATAAAAGAAAAAAAAAGGAGGGAAAGAGAGATCAGGAAACTCATTAAAAGACCAGATGATTACACATTTATATGCACGACATTATTCTTTGTACGTAATTACAGTTCGTTTCCCTTTTATGGCACAGAGGAAGCAATGCTTCACGACTTCTCTTGTTAGAGGAATGCTTTAATGCTTCACGACTTCTCTTGTTAGAAGTACAAATGATTCCCTTAATCCGCCTGCCGCCTGGCTGCTCTCATTATATAGCTGGAAACGTGTACTTTAGTATTCAATGCCAGTATATACTAGGACAACACTCTTAAAGGTTTACATGCCTCATATGGACTTGTTTTAAAAGGATTGATTACAAATTATTGGGTTCAAGATTACGTTCATGATTGTAGTGATAGTTTGACTAGAATTCTACCTCATTAGTGAAATAAAAATTACATCTATGAGAGCCCGATAAATCTTCTCCGTAGCCTTTGAAAACTATCATAATGAAAACTCGGAGTTTCTAAATATGTGCTTTTGTTACACCTACCTACAGTATCTCATTATTTCCCTTATGTCTTATTTTACCATGGTTATCTTTATTTTACATCTTGGTGGTGGTTTTCTAGCACAGGTGGGTGTCCGGTCTCAGAGTGTAACCTTCCGCTGAATGTGAGAGTTAGTCTTCCTCTGTTACCGCGGTAAGTGTGCCACCAGCCTCCACTTCTCCCAGGGCAGCCATCAGCCCAGCCAGCGACACAACCACTTCACTTAACGCATTTCTTTTCATGCAAGAGAGCCACTGGCCAAAAAAAAAAAAGAAAAAAAAAAGCCCACTTGATTATCAGTTTCCATAGAAATGACAAATAGAAAATCAAATAATGTAGGATAAGTGTCTTGAAACATCCTTCTTAAAGGAGTTGAAATCATAGGAAGGAGGAAATACACAAGCAGGCAGGGAGTTACAGAGTTTACCAGAGAAAGGAATAAATTACTGAAAAGACTGACTAACTCTTGCATTAGAGATAGACAGAATAAGGATGAGAGAAAGTAGAAAAGTTTGTGCAGCGAGGCCGCTGGTGAAGGAGAGGTATGCAGTTAGCAAGATCAGAAGAACAGTTAACGTGAAAACAGTGGTAGAAGATAGCAAGAGATGCGGCATTGCGGCGATAAGAGAGACTGAAGACAATCAGTTAGAAGAGAAGAACTGATAAGACGAAGTGCTTTTGATTCTTCTGTCTAAAAGAG
>NC_087152.1:16967500-16970000 GCF_035594125.1 Scylla paramamosain
TACAGTACTATTTTCCTTTTAAATTAATCAGTTAATTTTCCCAGCTAGCAGAACAATCACTCACTCGATACACTGTCCTCTGAAGCAAAAACACGCAAGGACGACGTGGTGCAATAACAGATTGAACTAACGCAAACTATCACCACCATCACCACCTCCACCATCACAATGATACGTGTTCCTCTTATTCCTGATTTTCGCTCTTTTCGTTTGTTATGCCTGGGACGTCCCTGGTACGTTAGAGAAACACGAATCAAACCTCACTCACCTAATCTTCCTTTCATGATAACCTATCCTTTTCAAACTATCATTTTTTTTTATTATCAAGCAGTCTAGAAAAGGACAAAAAAAAAGGTATATTTTTATGTTTTCCTTCGTATTTTTCTGTAACAGGAGCTCTGACCAAGGACAACAAAAAAGATGAAACAAAAGGCACAATGAAGATGGCAGTCAGTGCATAGGACAGTCCAGAAAAGCAAAACTAGGATTACGTAGAAAAATGTCCTCAAATCTCCTCACTTGGTATATTCCCTTTCCTGCTACATCACCATTAACCACACTAACACTAGCACTAATGTAGAAACTCATCACCGCCATAATCACTGCCTAATCTATTGCCGGTGTGCATTGGCGAATGAAAGCTGGAGTCTCAACGGCAGGTGGTGAGGCCCTCAAGTCTTCGTCGAGTGTCCGAATACCAATAAGAGTGGCAGGAACGAGTGGTGTCTGGAGATGGTGAGTGGATCTAATAGGGAGGGTTACTGTCTCCATGGTTAGGTTGGGAGTGGGTGGCAGGTCAAATCGTTTCCTCTTAGCATAATTACTGGGTGTTATGGGAGTTGGTATTTGTATGTGGTCATGAATGATTCTATGTTGCTGTCTCTCTCTCTCTCTCTCTCTCTCTCTCTCTCTCTCTCTCTCTCTCTCTCTCTCTCTCTCTCTCTCTGGAACAATTCATAACTTTTTACTGTATACTGTAAAGAGAGACACAACCTTAAAGGAAATAAAGAAAATACACACTGATTATTAATGTTCAGTTGAATACTATTACTTTACACAACAAAAAATGACCGAGAGATGAAGATCATACGAGCCTCTAAGTCCCTGTACCCAGCTATTTCCGTCACTTTCTTAACATATACTGCCGACCCACCACATCCATCACTTTGTGCCTTCCTCCTTGCCTCCTTGCCTGCGTTCGCGCGCCGTGATGTGTGGACCCCCGTGGCAGCCTCCCGCTCGTGTGTCATGTGCCGCCATGTGCTACCTGGGCTGTCACACGATCTGTCCTTTGTCATCCAACGCTGCGCTACAAAAACTGTTTGGGTAAGTTAAAATAATCAACCTGAACGACACCGAGGGAGCGAACAGGGTAGGCAGTTATGAGAATGGCGGAGAGGAAAGTGATGAAAATTACCGAGGGAGGATGACAGGATACATCCAGCATCATGTATTCACTCCCCTTTATTCTCCTCATTCGACAATTTACCCTTCACACTTTGCCCCTCGACTCCCGCTTGATGATTCCTGCAACTGTTTGGCTGCATCATACAAACATATAGCACACACACACACACACACACACACACACACACACACACACACCGCGTAGTGTAGTGGTTAGCACGCTCTGCTTACAACCGGGTTCGAATTCCGGGCGCGGCGAGGCAAATGGGCGAACCTCTTAATGTGTAGCCCCTGTTCACCAAGCAGCAAGTAGGTACGGGATGTAACCCGAGGGGTTGTGACCTCGCTGTTCCGGTGTGTGGTTTGTAAGTGGTCTCAGTCCTACCCAAAGATCGGTCACTATGAGCTCTGAGCTCTTTCTGTAGGGTAACGGCTGGCTAGGTGACCAGCACACACACACACACACACACACACACATGCATACGTATGTAAATAGCCACTTCTATTTTACTTAACCTATGATGGATTTCCATTAGTTACAACAATTATGTATAAGTTCAATTACAAATATGCAAAAACATGTTCCGCCATAACACAGTTCCAGCTCATTTGCCGCACGCCATCATTATCATATGGATACATGCAGAATTAATGAGCCAACTAAGCAACGTATTTTGTTTCATTCCACTCTACTTTGCGACAAATTTTATCTCCCACGGCAATAATGTTTATATAGGCCCGCCATGCAAATTGAAATGATAATTCCAAAACATTACCATGGATCATTTGTGAAATCTTGTATTCTTTGGAGATAATGGTTTTTTTTCTACTAATCACTATTAATTTGTTAAAAAAAAACACGCTTGTACTGAATACGAAGTCAGTGATATATTGTATTTTGTAGGCAGGTATACAACATAAGGATAATAGAAACATAATAGAAAATAATATACCATACCATGAACCTCGAAACATGTACTAAAAATACAGGTAAAAAGGCGGTGAATTTTTTTTTCTTTTACTAACATAATACTTTATGGAGGCAACATGAAAGCTTTTTTCTTTTTTACATTCCCGGTGAAGGGTCCGCGTA
>NC_087152.1:16975000-16982500 GCF_035594125.1 Scylla paramamosain
CTCGACGCAAGCAGAATGTCGTTCGTCACAACACGAATCGGTAGCACTGAAAACCCCACACATTCTCCTCCTCGCCTTTACGAATCATGAAGCTTAAGAAGGCGTCTCACTCCGGCAAATAATGAAATATTCAGCACTCATACAAGGCAAGGAACGATTTCTTTTAGCTTGTGCTGCTGAAAAAAAAACACTGTTAGGAGAAATGATGTCATGTTTCATTAATGTCCCTTGCACCTGATGTTCTTATGTGTGTGTGTGTGTGTGTGTGTGTGTGACTGAAAAAAAGAAAAAAACTTTTGTTAGCAAAAAGCTTTTCTAATATGGTAGATGCTTCACTCAACTTCCTTTTTGTAGTCCTAGGCCTCTTACATAACGATAAAAAAAAAACACGGAAGACTCGGTTTATTGAATTATTAAATAAAAGCGTGGCAAAAAAAACGTGATTATGTGGCCGTGGAGCAACAAAAGAAAGAGAACGCGACACTGAGGGGAACAAGGAGAGTGAGTGCGTGTATGTATGTATGTATTTGCAACGTGCTCTTAATAATCATGGAGGCGACAGGGAATAAACAAATGTCTCTCCTGTGAAGAGACAGCCCAACACTCCTTTGCCTCATGTACCCAGAGTGATCAGCAAGAGAGGGATGAATAAGAGGTGAGACTAAGGTGAAGGCTGCAAGGGGAAGGTATAAACAGGCAAGATGAAGTAGGTAAGTGAGTGGAGGGCACAGCTACTCGTATATTTGGTAGCCAGATATTGTGTGTATTTCTCTCTCTCTTCCTTCTCCCCTCGACATCCGTCATGCTCCCCTCGCGTCCTCCTAACGGTGCGGAACGCTTCCCCTTCTGAGGGCGCCGCGGGACCCTTCGCCGCCCAGGAACTTGGGATGGCAGAAGGCGCCGCGGAAATACCGGAGCGGGAATGCAAGACGATTATTTACTGAGAGAGAGAGAGAGAGAGAGAGAGAGAGAGAGAGAGAGAGAGAGAGAGAGAGAGAGAGAGAGAGAGAGAGAGAGAGATGGGGGGAAAAAAAAACGTGCACAATTGAATTTCGGATTAGATCTGCATGGCTATTTAATATTCAGGACAAGAGAAGTTTTTGAATTTTTGCTCCAATTTACAAAACGAACTGCATGTAACAAAACGAATAGATAGAAAAAGAAAAAAAAAAACTATAGCCAAAGGGGAAACTCTCATAAAACCCCCAGAACTACTACTAAATCATTTCACGCTGGTAACAAAATGTATAAAACACAACACCTGCAGTTCTCCCCTGGTTCTTGCTTGATGGGTATTGAAGTGCTGTACAGGAGACAAAGACTGAGAGACACTTTGGTTCGTATTTCAAAGACGTTTGTCTCTGTTATATTGAGAATTCTTAACTGACATAAGCAAAGACTGAGAGACATTTAGGGAAGAATTACAAAACCGTTTGGTTCTCTAACAATTGGTATTGTTAAAAGATAAAAAGATGATTAGTTGAGTTTTGATACGAGTTATTTCCCAATGGTGATGCAGAATCCTTGTCAAACTAAAGCTTGAATTGTGAAAACATCCTTGACGGCTCTAACTTAAACTAGAATCATGAAAACATTCTAGAAAACTTCAGTAGCTCCTACTAAATGCAGGTAAAGGGATCGAGATAAAGCGCTGAAATGTTTAGGAACAGAGTTATTTTTTCTCCTTCAGAGCTACTAATCTACTAGAAAGGCATCCTAAACTTGAATACTCCTCATACCGATCTTCACTTCACGCACTACATCAGTCTTAAGAGAAGAGTTGCACCGACACGTACATTACAAAAACCCTCACAAACCTAAGGACAAAAGACGAGGAATAAAGCTTAGTGCATATTTCCCATAACACAGTGCCTTCCCCCACCTCGCCTCATTCCCCATGCGTGTCGTACAGGGAAGATTGCCATGTGTGACGAGGAGAAAACACACTTCATGACACGATGTTCCTCCTGTTTTCTGGACTCAGCGAAGACATGAGTTCAATTAGAGGAAACTGTTATACAAAAAAAAAGGATATAATAAGAGGTGTTTGTGTGTGTATGTGTGTGTGTGTGTGTGTGTGTGTGTGTGTGTGTGTGTGTGTGTGTGTGTGTGTGTGTGTGTGTGTGTGTAGATTATCTATTAATTTACCTATCTATCTGACCAACTGTTTGACTGTCTATCTATATGCGTCCGTCCATCAGTTAGTCGATCAATCAGTCAGTCTATCTGTATATATCTATCGATCCATCCATTTATCCATCAATCTATCTAGCAATGTACCTACCCTTCTATCTACCTAACTGCCTAACTACCACCATATCTATCAATCACTCGCTCAATCTATCCGTATACTTTTTCATCATGCCCTAAACACACACAAATACTTATCCTGCCCTCAGTGATAGCCCGTTCATCATTTCTACCAATAATAATAATAGTAATAATAATAACAACAACAACAACAACAACACACGCAAAGGCCATCTATCTATCTTAACAAATAACCACTTTTGACCCCCACGCGCCAATCAATACATACCATTACTTGGGAATATTAATTAATTAAAATGAAATCATTACCGGGGCATTTCCCGGCAGTAAAATATAACGTTACGTGGAATGTGACATCAATCAGTATCCCTCTTTTTTTTTTTTTTCCTCGCCGGACACAGCTGTTATTGATAAACCTTTAAAGAGCATGGTTACCACACACACACACATACACAAAAAAACACACACACACACACACACACACACAGAGAGAGAGAGAGAGAGAGAGAGAGAGAGAGAGAGAGAGAGAGAGAGAGAGAGAGAGAGAGAGAGAGAGAGAGAGAGAGAGAGAGAAGTGGTAGGAATCAGGTTTGTGGTATGCTAACACAAAAATGAGACCTCCTCCTTCACAATAATAGCAAGCATGGAGTGTTGACAAGAGGTGAATGCCTCGGATGAGTCTGCTACCTTTGTGTTATGCCACGGTTAGTTTGTTGTAGTGGCTATTTTTTTTTTTTTCAGTAGCCATTCACTGTCCTCATTATCATCATCATTATTATCATTATTATCATTATCACCATCATCAAAATTGCCATTATCCTTATCAATATCATTATCATTTAGTATTCTTATTTTCACTTGCGAGGTTGGATGACTTATAAGACTCCTAGCTTTCTTTTCTCCTCCTTGTTTCTTTAATCACCATAACATTACCTTTAAATACCACTTGTCCTTATATTGCATGCATTCATACATGTCCTCCCGCCCCCAACGCACACAAAAAAACACTTCCTCCTTCCTGCACCAACACACAACAAACATTTCCTCCTGCTGCCCCTATCCAACACATACAACAAACATTCCCTCCTCCCATCCTCCCCACACAACAAACATTTCTATAAGAGCAGACGAGCCATCATTCTATCACCACTCAAGTAGCTACCTCACGCTGCCAAGTTTCTATAACATGCAAACTTTTTTCCTCATTTAAAAAGAAGGCAACTACATCACAACAAAGCACTTCAGGAACCAATGCAACTCTCGCTTCCACTTGCTGGCCAATTCCAGGCAATGACCTCCCTCTCTCTCCCTCTCTCTCTCTCTCTCTCTCTTCCGTCCTCCCACCCAAAGGCGCGAGTGTTGAATCCTAGCCATCACTCTCGCACGGTCTGCTTGGGACCAAGCTATACCAGTACTGGGTTCGGTATCGACACGTAAGGTGGATGATTCTTTGCTCCAGGACGTATCAACTGAAGCTCGAAGGAAAGAGTGTGCTACGGGAGTGTGTGTGTGTGTGTGTGTGTGTGTGTGTGTGTGTGTGTGTGTGTGTGTGTGTGTGTGTTGTGAGAGTTCATAGTGGTCTTTAAGTGGTATAAGAGGTGAAACGCATGTGATATTAATAAAATCCTCATCGCTGCTGATCAAATAACGGGATCAAGTTTGTTGTAAGCTAAATTTAGAAATGAAGAAATTGGTTCTGAAAGTGAGTGATAGATAAAGGGGAAAGATTCAGCAATCAGGTTCTAAGAATATATATGTATATATATATATATATATATATATATATATATATATATATATATATATATATATATATATATATATATATATATATATATATATATATATATATATATATATATATATATATATATATATATATATATATATATATATATATATATATATATATATATATATATATATATATATATATATATATATATATATATATATATATATATATATATATATATATATATATATATATATATACTTATTTATTCTGCATTGGGACTGACAAGTATAAGACTGATGTTTTTTGCAGCTTTTCTTTTCTTACATTCTTACAGTATTTTTTTTTTTATATTGTAATAGTGGAAATGCATAACCTAAAGGTGAGTGAAGGAAGGAGTGTTGCTCTGGTCTGGTCTGGTCTGGTCTGGTCTGGCCAGGTTTGGTTTGATTTGGTTTAGTCAGTATTGATTTGTTTCTGATAGCATACCACGTAAATTTGTTAGCTAATGTGGGCGTTACTGCTGCGTAAATCCATATGGATGTGAAATGATTATCGTTTTATCTGTATGCTTTGAATACATATATGAATTATGATTTAGGCTCACATAGGGAAAAACACACACACACACACACACACACACACACACACACACACACACACACACACACACACACACACACACACACACACACACACACCAATGGCTGCCATTATGGTGAACGAAGTAAATCACTCATACAAAATGTGTAAACGTGTATATAAATTTGCCCAAAGTATATTTCTGGTGGAGTGGACAACACGTGATGCGCGGCGATACATTAATGCGCCACGAGACACAAAACAACGAAACGATAATTACTGCAAATGGCGACAAATTAAATAACTCGAGTACGTCCAGAATTAAAGTGCATAAATGAGTATTTCCAACCATCGCTCTGGAACACAAGCCGTGTGTGTGTGTGTGTGTGTGTGTGTGTGTGTGTGTGTGTGTGTGTGTGTGTGTGTGTGTGTGTAACAGTGTATGCTCTCTCTCTCTCTCTCTCTCTCTCTCTCTCTCTCTCTCTCTCTCTCTCTCTCTCTCTCTCTCTCTCTCATTATTCCTCAACTTCTAACTTAGCCTCAACTTGGCTTTAAGATACGCCACACTTAACATCGCAGGCCAAGTTTCCCTCCAGCGTGTAAAAGCAACGACACCAGCTGCGCCTCGCCCCAGCCTGCCGCCGCACCCTTTCGTGTGGAGTCTGCGGCAGGCAGTGCTAGGGGATCTTATTCCATTGATTTCATCAGATGTATATCAACCAATTGTATTTGAGACTTATAATACACGGTAAAGTTCCAAAGGTGTCGCAATAATTAATATTTTCTCAAATTTTCATTTAGCAGAGTTTTTTTTTTTTTTTTTTTTTTTGACGTATGCTTACAATGACTTCGCGTTATCACTCTCTAGCCAATTTCACAAAGCTTAAAGGTCAACTTTGATGAATATGTATGTCAAAAGTTTTCTCCCTTTTTTTATTATTTCTCATCGAAGGCAGCTGCTCCAGCAGGAAGGCGGAAGGGAGGGAGGGAGGGAGGAACAGAGAGTGAGGAAGTGGGAGACAGGGAGGGGAAAGACCAGTAATAGCAGGGAGGGTGGCATAGGCAGGCTGGGAAAATGGTACAGGAGGGCTGGCTGGCTGGCTGGCTGGCTGGCTGGCAGGCAGACGGGTCTGGGCTCTCGAATGGCTGGCACGAGCTGATGGTGGTAGTCTCCCCTCCACTTTGGCTTCCTCTGTCATATTACGTCTCTCTTCCATAAAACCAGTTCCATGTTATACCGCATTTATACATTTTTTTGACGAATACCTATCGATACATCATTGGTAATAAGAGTGGGAGAGAAAATTTTTACGTATTCTTTTTTTCTATATTCGCCAGTTCTCGCTCTCTTTTTTTTTTATTGAAGTTAATAGTTGCGTGTGCTTTTGAGATTCCCATTACCGTTGGAACAGTGCCAGCTTCAAGGGAACGCACACGGGCGGGCACAAAGGCTACTAACGAGGTGAATACGAGATCAGGTGTGTTTGATTGAGTTTAACTTTCATCAGAATTTATTATTAGTTACACAGATCAAAGGCATATATTAATTTTGTAATTCTACCAAAACTACATAATGAAGAACCGTCATGTTATTTGATATAATGTATATTTTTTAAGAGCCAGGAAAGTGCTATAGACATGCTATTTCATATCACATTGCAAATCAAAGGAAAGTGTGGAAAAACTATTAACATGCAGAAGAGAGTCGAGGCAGCGGGCAGGGAAGCGATCCATCTATTGTGAAAAAGTTATTCCGATCAACCTCACCTGTGTGTGTCGAAGTGATGGGCTTAAAATTGTTTAATCTCGGCCAGGTGCAAAGAGTTGAGGGAATCACTCATGACACAAACATTATAGGCCATTATGCACTGAATAAGCGGCGATATCCGTTAATGCAAATGAGGTGAATACTTATTACCTGAGGGCAGATTAAACTATTAGTCCTTCATGCTGCCAGACAGGGACTCAGGTGAGAATTCATTAATCAGGTGCAGCTGATTATTTGTTTACCAGGGAAGGTCACGGCCGGTTATTAATAAACTCCAGCACGACTTGGACAGAATGATTACCCGAGGGAATAGCAAGGCCGGAAAACTCTTAAGACATTACTCTTCCTGTAGCTGAGAGAGAGAGAGAGAGAGAGAGAGAGAGAGAGAGAGAGAGAGAGAGAGAGAGAGAGAGAGAGAGAGAGAGAGAGAGAGAGAGAGAGAGAGAGAGAGAGAGAGAGTGTGGTGTGTGTGTGTGTGTGTGTGTGTGTGTGTGTGTGTGTGTGTGTGTGTGTGTGTGTGTGTGTGTGTGTGTGTGTGTAACTACCTTATAACGCACATGCAACCAACCTCTTTCATGACTTGCTTTGATCACGGTTCAAATGTTGCTCATACACGTGTCGCAATAAACAGTTGGCATTTCTCCGTCTTTTCTTCAACAGAAAGTACTGAAAGTCTCCCGAGTCTCTGTAAATGTACAATCTCAGGAAATCCTAATGTTTGGAAAGTTTGTGGTAGTTTGTTTTTTTTCATAACCCTGTGAATACTTTTGACCTTGTAACATGAGTTCAGTTCCCTCATCAGCGCAACAACACTTTTTTCACGAGTCACCTTGGCAAGTTCCGACTGACCCTCAGCGGTGAAACTCACGTGCACCATGTGTCACCTGGCAGGTATTTCTCTCTCTCTCTCTCTCTCTCTCTCTCTCTCTCTCTCTCTCTCTCTCTCTCTCTCTCTCTCTCTCTTTCGACTGTCTCGTCTGATGTTTATGCTGCTGTCGATCGTTCACCTGGCATGAAACTACCTCTCTTCCTCCAAACCTCTTCCTTCCAACCCTCCGTCTTTGCCACCCCATTTCCTCTCCCTTCCGCTCGCTCCGCCTAACAAACAAAACACAAAACCGACGGAAACTATTATACTACTGAT
>NC_087152.1:16987500-16995000 GCF_035594125.1 Scylla paramamosain
CATATTGACGGAATACGATGCAGTGTAAGCTGTAGCAAAGACACTGATAACTTACCATAGCAGGGGTCTTGTTGGAGCAGCTTGCACTCCACAAGGCCTGAAGGCTCTCCCCGTGCACCAGCCTGCGGCAAAGTGCTGCTATACGTTCAAGTTACAATTAGTTACTTAAGTTAGGCTAAGCGCTATTAATATACTGCTGATGATCTTCCTTATCCATGTGTGTGTGTGTGTGTGTGTGTGTGTGTGTGTGTGTGTGTAAGCAAGAGAGAGAGAGAGAGAGAGAGAGAGAGAGAGAGAGAGAGAGAGAGAGAGAGAGAGAGAGAGAGAGAGAGAGAGAGAGAGAGAGAGAGAGAGAGAGAGAGAGAGAGAGAGAGAGAGAGAGAGAGACCATTCGTGCTTAGACAAGAACTATTATCAAAAGTCACAGAGAAGACTAATCGGGTTTTCCTGCTGGCTTTTATCAATGAATCGTGTGAACAGTATTGAAAACTACCACTAGAGCTTGTTTAGAGTATAGTGATGAAACGCCAATCACCTTAAAAATACGGACTAAGTAACATCACCATAGCATACTTCTGAACGCACACTCACGACCAAAATCATCAGGCCAGGATCAGCTGCAAACAACACGCAGGGCTAGTCTCTAAACAACGAAATTATATCATGTGTATTCTGTTTAACAAGAAGCCGTCACGTCTATATTACCGTAAAACATTTATTTTCCGCCGATGTAGGTTTGTGATGAATAAAAGTTACGTGTGAGCGATCCCAGCTCAGTTTTTGTAATAACATATCATCGGAATGACTAGCATGTAGGCCCTTTTATCCCAGCAAAAATTCACCGTGTCATAACGTTAAAGTCACCTTGATTAACTTGTTTATATTTACAGTAAGGTAATAATTATATGATTAAAAGAGGGAAAATTATATATATATATATATATATATATATATATATATAATGGTTATTTGGTCATGGTATTCCTAGCCACTGCCTGTTTTTAGATGAGGATGATGCAAGTTAAACAGCTTTATTTATTTTTTTTTATGGGATAGGTGAGGTCCTTCCCAGGTAGAGCGAATTACGAGAGCATTAGTTCCACATTGCATAAATACCAATGAGGAGCAGTGACCCAAAGGTGCTGTTAAGTGAACCATAAATGAGATGAACCATCGCGCTAGATATCAGGGTGGGTGCTCATGGGAAATCTGTGTGTGTGTGTGTGTGTGTGTGTGTGTGTGTGTGTGTGTGTTGATATATACCGATGTAGGAAAACATGAATGAATCTTTACCTCTGAGAAAAAATGATGATTGCACTTTGTTGACAAAAAAATATCATGGCGAAAAAATCTTATAAAAATAACTGATATCACAAAATACACGCATTGCACAAAGAAAAACTACAACAAACGGAATGGAAAAAAAAAAAAAAAACTGTAATAATCTGACATCTTTAAAAATGTACCATATATAACCACCCGCCTTTAAGATGACCGAAGTCTATCTAGGGATCTCATCTCATGCAGCTGCTCGAAGAAGGACGAGGAGAATGGGGGATGGAATCCTATACTGACTTAAAGCTATTCAAGAACAAGGCGAAGCTTTTAGGCGGCAGCACCGGAAGACAAACACGGGAGTCTGAAGCTGCTCGGGGATCGCCAGCCTTTTGAAGTTCCAGGGACGGCAGGAGTTACGAGGAGTAATGAGATTAGAAAAGGAGTTCGAAGTGCTGATGAGGGGAAGGAGGCAAGTTAAGGGAACATGTCATAATTAGAACTTGGAGTCAGTCGGCACACATCAGGTGCGTAGGAATCAAACACTCATATAATACGACAACAATCTGCAAGGGAGCGTGACAGAGTTAGGTGACTGTAAAAGAGAAGCAGACACGCTCTCCAATACCAAACACAGCAAGTCTAAGGGTAAATATTCGAGTACGAAAGGGAGTTACGAGCACACATGACGCTCCTGGCAGATACATAAATACGGTTTCCCAAGAGTATGTACATGCAACTCCTGGCCTGCATTCTACTGCTTTCCATTCCATTCCGTCTCTCTCTCTCTCTCTCTCTCTCTCTCTCTCTCTCTCTCTCTCTCTCTCTCTCTCTCTCTCTCTCTCTCTCTCTCTCTCTGTCTGTCTTGTTTTCTTGATCTCTCCTCAAATTAATTTACGCATTTGCTTATCTTTCTCTCGCTGACTTGGTGCTCTCTCTCTCTCTCTCTCTCTCTCTCTCTCTCTCTCTCTCTCTCTCTCTCTCTCTCTCTCTCTCTCTCTCTCTCTGCCCTTGGAAAACAGCAAGTGTGATCTGTGTCGACACTGAAACAACGGTTGGGAATAACCCGGTTAACTGGAAGACAGTCAGGCAGTCAGAAAGGAGGCAATTAAGATTACTCAGTCCAATCGAGGATCAGTCACTCGCTGCATTTGGCAAGATGAGGATGAGGGAGACGAAGAGGAAGATGAGCAGCTCGGGAATGAGGACCTCCGCTAAGCTGCAATTATTCACTTTATCTTTATATACTTTTCCCCCAACACATAATTTTCCGACGGAAGAGAGGAGATAGAAATGAAATGACACTCGGTAAATTGCACCAAGGAAAAATGCTTGGGATTTAAGACGGTGGCCTTGACGGTTTTCTTGGTAAGGAAAGAAAGACTGTTTTTTTTTTTTTTTTTTTGTCATCAATCTAATTCCAAGTGTGAGGATTATGAAAGAAAAAAAAAGAAAATTAATCTAAAATCCATACCAATATAAAAACACAAGCAGTGACACTTCATGTAAGATTCAGCATCAGTTGGAAGAAAAAAAAAAAAGCTATGAATATACGAGAAATCATCTCAGCGACCTTTAAAACTGGTTCTGATGAGAGAGCAAAGCGTTTAAAAATACGTGCATTTGATTCCATATCTGAGTTCAGTGGCTGGATGACTGCCTGGCTATAGGAGCAAAGAGAAGAAGAGATAACAGCGAAACTGACTGGAACACACCAACGCCCATTAACTTCATCAAATTACAGCTGAATACTGAACCTGGATGTTTGTTTAACGTGAATGTGAATAAAGAGGCTGTCGGAAGAATGCAAATTTGTGTCAAAGTTAAAGTCCGCAAAGGTTTTCGAATACTCTCCGACACGGAAGCTTACTGCTAACTATTGCATGGAAGTTGAGGGAGGGATTGTTTGATTAGTTGACTGATTAATTAATCTGATCATATCCCGTAATATCGAGATCACTTGGCACGGCACACGAAAGGCTGGAATGTAACATAACTATTACGAATGAAGCACTAAAGAAAAAATCAGTAATTGATATATATTATGTTTTAAATTGGTGAACCATCTGAAAACTAATGAGATCCAAACGGAACACGACCATCAAGGGGCGAGATTATGAGCCTCTGCGCCCCGCCACCTCGCCCCGCCCAGCCCCGCACAGCCGCCAGCTGATGTGCCGGCACGCCCTAGGGACTCAATGAGGGATTAAGGCAGCCTGGATTGCCTTTACTGCTGATGGAACATATCATACTTAATTCTGGCATTACAAATACCGCCCAGCAACAAGGAGGCATGACAACAAGGCTGCCAGGGAAGTGCTAGCGTCAGCACCAGACAGCGGCTCGCCAGACTGACCTCTGTTTTGGAAGCGTGGCGGGGACCAGCCTGCCCGTCACGCCTCGCCACGTCGGCCACGGTATTTTATTGGTGCTAAGTGACCCACGCCACGTTAACAGATGTTGAGACTTAAGCAAAGGTTACCTGGTCGAAAAACTGGTGTTGCAGCCTTACAAGTATACCTTGGAAATAGGGTTTTCTTAATGATGATGATGGTGGTGATAATAACGATAATGATACAGCCCGCCGAATATACCGCTAATAATGATAATGATAATAATAACGAAAGCAATAATGATAACACTACCACTATTGCCACCACCACCACCACCAACAACAACAACAATAACAACAACAGCAACAACAACAACAGCAACAACAACAACAACAACAACAACAACAACAACAACAACAACAACAACAACAACAAAAACCTCAAAATAATAATAATAGTAGTAGTAATGACTCTCCTTCTCTCCTCTTCTTCCTCCTAATCCTCCTCCTCTTCCCCATCCTCCTTCTCCTCCTCCAATTTTCCTAAATCCTCCTAATTTTTTACTCGTCTTCGTCCTCATCTTCCTTCTCTCGCCCCTCTTAGTCCTTTTCGTCTTCGTTTCTCTTCCTCCTCCTCCTCCTCTTCCTCCTCTTTGTCCTGCCCTTCCTAGCTCCTCCCCCTTGCTCCTCCTGCTAATTTCCGCCTCACCTCCTCATTCCGTCCCCCGAGGCTTCCAGAGTGATGCTTTCCTCACGACAAAATGAATTATGGTAACGAAATTCCTCCGCTGACAAAGTTTTCGATTTTAAAGATTTTTCTCCCCTGGGAAGGAGCGGTACCAAGAGTAAGACACGCAGGGTGAAAGCGAAATAATTAATGCAGGAATAGGTAGAAGGTATAAATAAGAGAGAAGCATATAAAATGGAGAGGCGATGAAATTCTGTAGGGACGAATGTGAGAAATATATATGTGAAGGTGCCGTAGTGTCAAAGGTTGCAGTGACTCAAACTGAACGATATCTTGTGGTGAGGCTGAGAGTGAAGAGGTACAAGAAAGGAGGGTGAAAATAAGGTGACACTTATCAGGTGAAGGGTGGAGAGAGACGAGAGAGAGAGAGAGAGAGAGAGAGAGAGAGAGAGAGAGAGAGAGAGAGAGAGAGAGAGAGAGAGAGAGAGAGAGAGAGAGAGAGAGAGAGAGAGAGAGAGAGAAGAGTATAATATGGACATGTAACGCTCAAATAGGAGCCATACAAACGGACAAACAAACATACACATAGATCACCAGATTGACTAACTGACTGACTGACTGACAGATCAACTGACTGACTGACTAGCTGACAGGCAGAGAGGCGGACATAGAGATGGACACCCATATTGACACACGGAGAGACAGACGGAAAGATCGACATGTACATAAATACATGACACATCAGCTGAAATACAACTGTTTCCTGAATTTTGTGCTACCCAACTTTGGACATTTTGAATCCCGCACAATAATCACTTTTTTTTTCTTTTTTTGCATTGTTTTTTTTTTTTTCTTTGCTATGAGGTCTCTCTCTCTCTCTCTCTCTCTCTCTCTCTCTCTCTCTCTCTCTCTCTCTCTCTCTCTCTCTCTCTCTCTCTCTCTCTCTCTCTCTCTCTCTGTGTGTGTGTGTGTGTGTGTGTGTGTGTGTGTGTGTGTGTGTGCACGTGTGCATAAAAATAATGATAATAAACAGTTTATTTCAAATTACACCATTAAGCGGAAAACGCACATTTTAAACATATGAAATTATGAATTAATGTGTGTGTGTGTATGTGTATGAGAGAGAGAGAGAGAGAGAGAGAGAGAGAGAGAGAGAGAGAGAGAGAGAGAGAGAGAGAGAGAGAGAGAGAGAGAGAGAGAGAGAGAGAGAGAGAGAGAGAGAGAGAGAGAGAGAGAGAGAATCGTGTGTGTGTGTGTGTGTGTGTGTGTGTGTGTGTTAATTAGGTCAGAATCGGATGCCATCGCCTTGCAGGCAGATTTAGATAGGATGAATGAATGGACGTACAGATGGCAAATGCAGTTTAATATCAATTAATGCAAGAGTATTAAAAGTAGAAGGCTCGAAGTAATATTAAAGTTATATTTGGCGGTGGTCAGACCTCATCTAGACTACGCTGTGCAGTTCTGGTCCCCACATTACAGGAAGGATATAGAGCTACTAGAATCAGTACAAAGGAGAATGACTAAAAAGATACAGGGAATGAGGAGTATTCCTTACGTGGCGAGATTGAAGCTGTTAAATTTACATTTAGAGAGACGTAGATAAAGAGGGGACCTGATAGAAGTCTTTAAGTGGTATAATGGTTATAACAACGGGACGTAAGCAAAATTCTTAGGATCAGCAAACAGGACAGAACAAGAAATAACGGGTTCAGGCTTGACAAATTTAGGTTAAAGAAAGAGATAAGAAGAAATTGGTTCTCAAATAGAGTGGTAGATGAGTGGAACGGACTCAGTAATCATGTTGTTAGTGCTAAGATATTAGGTAGCTTCAAGAGAAGATTAGATGGGTTTATGGATGGGGATGATAGGTGGATATAGGTAAGTATATTTCATACAGGGACTGCCACGTGTAAGCCTGGTCGCTTCTTGCAGCTTCCCTTATTTCTTATGTTTTTATGTGTGTGTGTGTGTGTGGGTGTGTGTGTGTGTGTGTGTGTGTGTGTGTGAGCGCGTGCAGAAGATTGTAAGCTACAGCCTTGGGGAACAATAAAGAAGTGGACAGAGTGAGAGGAAGGATCTACACAGTGCGGATGAAAGAACACGGGAAAGAAGAGAGGGGGACATCACAGTGGAGTGGTGGTGGTAGTGGTGGTGGTGGTAATTGTTGTAGTAGTGGCAGAAGGTATTACTGATGATGCCAAAAAATAAATAAATAAAACAAAACACAAACATATATACACACGAACTGAGAAAAGCTAGAGTGACCTGAGGAGCATAACGAGAAAAGAAAAAAAATAGACAGAAAGGAAATGAGAAAGGAAGATGGAGATGGTGCAGAAGAAAGACGTAGGAGAGGAGAAAGGGGAGGAGGAAGAGGAGAGAAAAGGAAGAGAAAGACGAAGAGAAGAAGGAGGAGGAGGAGGAGGAGGAGGAGGGGTGAGTTACATGATGATGAAGCGGATGTCTGGACGAAGCAAGAAGAGGAGGTGATGCAAGAGGAAGATGAGGGCGAGCAGATGATGCAAGAGGAAAAAGACGAGGAGGAGGAGGAGGAGGAGAAGGTGAGAGACAAGGAACAGCCAAGTCTCCCCATAATGACATTGTGGCGAGACAGAGCCGCGGAGTGGTGGCCTCTTACACTAACGTGGCCCCCTCCATACTCTGAAGGGCAAGCTGATGGAGAGGAAAAGTGGAGGAAAGAAAGGAGAGAAGGAAGTGAGAGGAAAGGGAGAGGGAAAGGACAAGGCCAGGTGGAGGAGACGCGGAGAGGGGAAAGCGAGGAGGAAGAGAGGGAAGGGTGTGAAGAAAGGAATAAGACAAGAAATGGAGTGAAGAGAGGGACGACGATTGAATGGAAGGAAGAGAAAACAAAAAATGACGAAGGAAGTGAAGGAGGAGGAGTCTGATAGGGAGAAATGCAGGAAAAGGAAGAGGAAGAAGTAAGAGGAAGAAGGAGGAAGATTATAGATGCAGAGGGAATAGAAAGATAATACGTAACTTACACACACACACACACACACACACACACACACAAGAAAAATGTAACAAGACACCGCGATTAATATTAACGCAAACTTCTGATCGCGTCCGAAACATAATGACGCTTCTATCAAAGACAATGTTTGTGGCGGAGAGCTTCGTGTTGCGTCGCTGAGGTTCATTCAGGGAAGCTGTCTCGATTAGATCAGCTGCCATCCCATCA
>NC_087152.1:17000000-17007500 GCF_035594125.1 Scylla paramamosain
TTTCGAAGAAGACACAAGAAGCAAGGCTTAGAAGGTACGGTCACGTAATGAGAAGGGATGGAGCGAGTGATGAGAGAAGAGTCCTGGATATGGAAGTGCAAGGAAGGAGGAGGAGAGGCAGACTCAAGATTAGATGGAAAGATTGCATACAAGATGACATGAGAGAGAAGGGACTAGATACCGACATGGCAGGTGACAGAGGAAACTGGAGACGGCTCATCAAATACAGCGTCCCCATACAGAAATGGGCTAATAAGTTGACAACGAAGACACAACGAGAGATACAGAAACACAAATGAAAAAAAAAAGAAGACTTGGATAAGCAAGAGTCAAGGTTATGCTGCAACGAGTTGGAGTGTTCTAATTCAGCCCAGAGAGGTCCCAGGTGGTACGATCTATCCCCTGGGAACTAGAGGCTGTGCTGGGGAAAGCAGATTAGGGTGGGTGGCTGACACAGTGGGGAGCTGTAAGAGTAAGTGTGAGAGAGAGACAGAGAGAGGTGGATGTGAGTATTGAAGTGGATAGATGCTGTGGACAAGGTGCGTGAGTTTTGGGAATTTTAGGATGGGTGGGTGTTGCTGTAGGTGAGAGTGGGAGAAATGGGTGAGTGCTTTGATGGATGTGCTCTGTGTTTTGAGTGGGAGAGGGAGACGAGAGTGGGTGTCACCGCATTCGACTGGCTGTGTGTGTGTGTGTGTGTGTGTGTGTGTGTGTGTGTGTGTGTGTGTGTGTGTGTGTGTGTGTGTAGTCAGTGTAGTGGTGTGGGGAGGGGAGAAGGGAGGTTTAAAAGGAGCACGATGCCTTCAGTCCACACGAGAATATTAAACAGTTCTCTCCCCTCGTGTCTCGTTTTCTCGACACACTTTTTATTTATCTTTTTTCCCGAATTCAATTTTCTTGATTCTTTACTTTTTTTTTTCTCTCTCTCTCTCCCTCTTTTTCTTTCTGAATCGGTGTGTCTTTTTACTTGTGTCTGTGTGTGGGTGTGCGTGTGTATCTGCCTTTCAGGGTGTCTGCCTTTTTGTTTGTAGTCAGTTGTTGCAGTTCACACGATAGATTACTATTGGTTATTATGATGCTGGGATTATATGAGATCTAATACTTATTGACAACACGTACTAAGCGATCCTATGCACCTGATAATACGATCAAATTTATACATTCCATAGTTTTCTGATTATCGCTGTTTGATCCCTCTATCTATCCACTTAGCTCTACATCTGAAAAAAGGCAGGCGCTGCAAGTGAGAGAAGTGATAAAAGTGTTACGAAGCATTTTTCTTTTTGTAAATCTCCAAATTGACTTTTTGTCATTACTTTCACGTTTTAATCTTTGTAAAAAACATATGAACCTATTTCTTTCAATAAGATATTCTTCGTAATTTTCAGTTTCAATGCTATTCATTTTCACTGTCCATCTGTCAATCCTCACCATTCTCAACCCATCACCATCCATCACCACTCCCATCAACCACCAACTCACACCCCTCACCACTCATCATTACCAGTCACTCACATCACCCCCATCATTATCCAGTAGTCCTCTGCAGCTCATCATAATCCATCAACCCTATCATCACGTTTCATCCCCACCCCGCCACCTGCCGCCTCCCACCCCTGCGATCACTGCACATCACCTCCCGCCCCTCATCATCACCCACCTGGCAAAGCTGCTGCCCGAGGATTAGCAGGTATCAGAACTAAGGTGAGGATTGTCGTCAATTAGTGCACACGTCACCAAACCCACTTATCTATCTGTCGATCTGTCTGTCTATCTGTTTACATATCTGGCTCTTTTTCTATCTATCTATCTATGTGTATATATATATATATATATATATATATATATATATATATATATATATATATATATATATATATATATATATATATATATATATATATATATATATATATATATACATACGAGTATTTTTCCATACACCAATCCCTTTCTATGTCTAAAAAGGTTTTCTAAATGCACAAGAGGCAAACCAAAGACAAAAGGCAAGTTTTAGGAATAAAACAGAAAAGAAAAGAGAAAGGCCCGCTAATTGTCCCTCCCAAACAAGAAGAAAGAACTCGGAAAAAAAAAAAGAGAGGCGATTTAGGTTTAGAAGTAGATAAATATAAATATACATAGACAGTTAGTTGGTAGTTAGTTTTGTGACTGTGGCAGACTTGATAAAACGAGATGCAGAAGAGGAGACGAATAGATGAACAGCAAGACATGAGTGGATTTTTTTCAATCTCGACTGTCTCATCACTACACACACACTTTCCAGTCAATTATTAGAAACACCTGAAACATTTATTTATAGCTATTAGTTATGCAAAGTAATAACATATAAACATAGAGAACTTTTAACATATATAACTAGAGCTAGCAAAGCAAAGCAATGTTTTTAGGCAAAAAAATAATAATAAAAATAAAGATAAAAATAAATAAATAAATAAATAAATAAATAAATAAAAGACTGATGTAGAATATCTGCCTGGAGCAACATTAATAATTATAGTAATGATGATAATGCCAATAATAATAACCAAATATAATATAATAATAATACAGAATTAGATGTTGAACATATGAGATAATAACAAAAAGATATACATATACAAATGTATATACGTACACATTCATATACTTATGTATAAGTAAATACCATATATACTCTTTAAGAAATTGATATTATGTTATGCATATACATAAACATATGCATATACATATACTATATATAAAGAAAGAGTAAGTTGGTTAATAGCTCATCATGATGTTTTTTGATCGGCTTTTGAATATGCTGAGGGAGGGAGCATCTTGAACATGTGTAGGAATAGAATTCCATATAACAGGACCCAAACAAGTAGCTGAATGTTAAAACTTTGAAAGACGCTGAATAGGAAAGCTAAGGTTGTCGCGGTGACAGATACTAAAATTATGAGATAGGCGGAGGTCATGCATGCCATTCTTATCTTTATACATGAGTGTAGCTATTGCCAGTTTATCTTTACATTTTTTTGTTTCTTTAAAGAGTGGAATAGTATGTGCTAAATAATCGCTGTTAGTAGTATTTCTTACTTTTTTTTTTTTTTTTTGAGCTGCAGTTTTATAGGGTTAGATGGGTCGTGTATGTTGTACACCAAATGGGATTACAGTAGGTAATTAGTGAATAAATGTGAACATAGTATATAGACTTTAGCACACTTAAAGGCATGAGATCCTTTATTTGAAAAAGCAGAGCAATGTCTCTTGATATCTTTAGTGTAAGGTTATATATGTGATATTTAAATGATAGTGAATCATCACACCAAGAAATCTTATTCTATCAATTTTAGAGATATTTTCATTATTATTTTTTATTTTTATTTTTATTTTTATTCTTTTTCTTTATTTTTTTTAGTAGTGAATAGCATGAAGTAGGGTTTTTTTTTTTTAGTATTAATTGTAAGTCTGTTACATAGACGCCATTTGTAGAGTTTCTCAAGTTCACGATTTGCGTTCAGTACAAGTTTAGATCTGCTCAGTAAAGTGTCATATCTTCAGAGAAAATATCAGATATATAACTGATGTACATCAGAAGCAGAATAGGGCCTAGCATACTTTCTTGAGGAACATCAAGGTTGACAGTAGTGGTAGATGATTTTTCGCAGCTAAATACAGCATATTGATGTCTATCCGCTAGGTAATCTTCAAACAAAGAGAGTATTGGGCCTCTAATTCCATAGTGGTGAATTTTGTTAATAAGGATCTTATGATTAACTGTGTCAAAGGCTTTAGCAAAATCTATAAATATGGATAAGACATGGAGTTTTTGTCAGTTGCAGAAAGAATATCAATGGAAAATGGACTTAATGCTCTATAAATGTCACAGCTCCGCCTAAAACCATATTGAGAAGGATTTAGTATATTCTTAGTTACAAGATAGTCTGTTAAATAAACCTTCATTAAAGTTTCAAATATTTTAGAGAAAATTATGAGCTGAGATATTCGTCTATAATTTTTAGGGTCATCATCAGAACCAGATTTGTGGATAGGTGTAATTTTTGTGGTCTTCAACAGCGATGAAATGTTCCAGTTGTAAAAAAAAAATGAAAACAAGAGTTTCTTTTAATAACATACGTAGGATGAAATATCATTAATACCCGAATTTTTATTGCTTAATGGCTTAATTATCAAAGGTAGTAATAATAGGGGAAATCATCGAATTTGGAAAATTACCTTGAAGAGTCTTTCGGGTTCTTATTTATATTTGGGAGGTTTCTGTCAAGTTCAGGTACAATACTGGAAAAATGGTTACTGAAGACTTCTGATATATCTGACGGGTCACTTAATATTGAATTGTTATATTGCAAGGATTTGATATTGTTTACTTTGTATGTGTTACCTTTTAATTCATGAATTGCTTGCCAAATCTTTTTGGTATTATTACGAAAACTTGTAAATATTTGGAAATAATGGTTAATTTTGGCAGCCCAAATAACCTGAGTAAGGTGATTTCCATATTGTTTAAAAACCTCATGAGAAACTGTTCCAAGTTTATACATTTTAAACAACTTACATTTATATTTAATAAATTTAAGTATTCCGCTTGCAAGCCATGCGTTATGGAGTCTTTTAAAAGTAACTATTTTTTTTTTCTAATGGAAAACTTTTATTGTAAAAATCATGTACTTTTTTGTAGAAAAGGTTAAAATTATCATTAGTATTTTCTAGATTAAGTACTTCTTCCCAGTTTATTCTGTGTAGCTCATTGATAAATAGATTGTGATTATTAGTATTAAAGACTCTAAAATTAATCTTATGTTTAGTATTAGGTCTAGAATGCTGATTGATATTAATAAATATAGGAAGATGGTCTGATATATAATAATGAAAGATACCTGATAGAGAAGGAGGTGTGAAATTAGTCCAAATCTGACCTAGGTGAGAGGTTTGACCAAGCTCAGGAGTATCGGAAAATCGTGTAGGTCTGGATATGTGGGGGAAATAATGAAGTGACTACATGGAATTAAGGAATAAATTAGTAGGAACATGAGTGAAATGTTCCAGTAGATTAATATTGAAGTCCTCTGTTAGTAACAATCTGTTAAGTCTGAAAATGTCGTTATTCAACAGATCATTTAAGATAGATGTTAATTCATTACCACCTATATGTTTACTCTTAGGCCTATAAATAACGGAAATTATATAATTTGAATCATTTAATGTTTGTTTAAAAGTACAGATTTCAACATTTTTCATTTATAAAGCAAAACTGGTTCAATAATTCTGTCTGTAACATATTGTTAATAAAATCATAAATCCCTCCATGTTCTCTTTCATTTCTTATTAAGTGATACGAATGATAGCTTGCCAATGAATAAAGATGTTTAGTGTGTTCTTGTAGCCATGTCTCAGTAATTGCAATTATATCAGGTGGTTTTGGTAAACAATTAAGAAAAGATTTTAATACATCAAAATTTTTGTGAAGTGATCTAATATTAATATGTATAACGTTAAGATAGTTGTTACATAATGACTCTGTTGCTGACATATAATCCTCAAAAATGAAATTTTTCTATTAAAAAAGTAAGATTTCGCTGCCCTGAGACTTTTTCTATTACTCTGAATTATAAGCATAAGGATACATCATCATCATCATACTAAGAATTATATGCATTTTCCATATGTTGTATAAAAGTTAAAACGGGTTAATAAATACAATAAACTAAAGAATAGAAGGAAAGAAAAAAATATATATATAAGACTAAGAAGCTGCTATGAGTACATCATCAGATATTTGTACAGGGCCTTTATTTTTCACATGATCTTATATTCTTAAAGGGTTAGATATAGAAATGATCTAAAGATAATTCTACGCAAAATACTATAGTTTCCCACATTTCTGGTCATCTAAAGTACAATATTTTATTTTTTTTTAGTTTCTTTTCCTCCCTAATGTCAGTTTTTTTTCGCTTGCATTAATACGTCGATGGAGTTTTTTCTCCCTTTAAACGAGGAAGTCTGGCTGACCGCTACCCCGTAATGCTAGTAACCCTCCACTATAGCCTTTGTGTGTGTGTGTGTGTGTGTGTGTGTGTGTGTGTGTGTGTGTGTGTGTGTGTGTGTGTGTGTTTGTGCGTGGGTGCGCGAGGGAACGTGTGCGATGCGTTGAGCAACCAATACCAGACAGCAGCGCCTCTTTCATCTTCACGACAAAGGCTAAACTTTTTAAATCCTCAATAATTCGCTACTTATATTAGCGAGGCTCCAACGCTCCATCTCTCTCTCTCTCTCTCTCTCTCTCTCTCTCTCTCTCTCTCTCTCTCTCTCTCTCTCTCTCTCTCTCTCTCTCTCTCTCTAAGGTAATCAACACATGGTATCATTTTTTCTTAAATCAGAAAACCTCCCCAGTCACTACTGCAACACACATACAGACATACAGACAGACAACACGTGGATCGTGAGCGAAGTGTCGTCAGTTCACGCAGGGTGAAATGGAGTCCCGTGTCCTCCCGGGATTAGCGGCTCATAATGGCTGCACAAATAGCTATCACTCACTCGCGTCCCAGACCTATTTCGAATATTTAGCACGCAAAGGGATTCATGTCTGCGGAATGATGGATGGGGGAGGTTTTTGTATTATAAAATATAGTACTTCTGCTTGTTGTTGTCGTTATTGGTGGTATTATTACTGATATTATTGTTTTTATTCTTATTGTTGTTGTTGTTGTTGTTGTTGTTGTTGTTGTTGTTGTTGTTGTTGTTGTTGTTGTTGTTGTGTTGTTGTTTTTTGTTATTATTATTGTTATTATTATTATTATTATTATTATTATTATTATTATTATTATTATTATTATTATTATTATTATTATTGTTATTTCTATTACTACTACTACTACTACTACTATTATTATTATTATTATTATTATTATTATTATTATTATTATTATTATTATTATCAGCAACAGCAATAGCAACACCATCATAATTGTTACTGTTACTACTACTACTACTACTGCTACTCCTACTATCAATACTGAATGAGATGGTTTTGTTATTGTTGGTAAGACTAGTGGGAGCAGCAGCAGCAGAAGAAGAAGAAACAGTAGCAGTAGCAGCAACAGCAATAACGGTAAGAGTAGCAACAATAGTAGTTTTACAAGTATCAATAGACGCATCATCTCCTAAGATAAACTAACACGCACAAGTAGTAGTACAGTAATAGTAATCATAGTATTAATAATCACCTCTATGCACCTCTATAACCATTCCAAGGAGGATTACTGAAGACATCTCAAGAACTAAACTGACCATCTCCTTTGATTTCACTACTCCTGGTTCTATATAAAGCAATATTTCGTGCGACCTTTTTTTAAATCCATTATTTCGCTCCATGCCTGTGTCTCTCTCTCTCTCTCTCTCTTTCTCTGTCTGACTCAAAACATAACAATACATGTCCCACTCACCCAGAAGGACACAGTAAAGATGCAGCCGCCCTTCCCTCCTTCCTCTCCTTCA
>NC_087152.1:17012500-17042500 GCF_035594125.1 Scylla paramamosain
TCTATTTTTCTTTCTTCTGATATTACATTATTCTCGGTCATTTTTTTCTCCTTCATTCTCCTTTTTTTTCTTTTTCTTCTTCTTCTTCTTCTTTCTTTTCTTCTTCTTCTTTCTTTTCTTTTTCTCTCCTTCATCATCATCATCATTTCTTCTTCTTCTTCCTCTTCTCCTTCTTCTTCTTCTTCTTCTTCTTCTTCTTCTCCTCCTACTTCTTCATTCACCTCTTATATGTTTTCTTTTTCTTCTTTTTCTTCTTCTTCTTCTTCTTCTTCTTCTTCTTCTTCTTCTTCTTCTTCTCCTTCTTCTTCTTCTTCTCCTTCTTCTTCTTCTTCTTCTTCTTCTCCTTCTTCTCCTTCTTCTTCTTCTTCTTCTTCCTTTTTTCCTTTTTAATTCCTTGTTCTCCTTCTCTGCCATATATTTTTCTTTTTTCTCTTTCTTCTTAGCTTTTTTCGTTTTTCACTTTCCTTTTGTTTCGCATCATTTCTCCTTCCTTTATATCTTTTTTTCCTATTTCATCTGTCTTCCCTTCCCTTGATTCTTCTTACTTTAACGTTCTGGTCTTCCTCTTTCACTTTTCTTCTCATCTTTCCTTTCACTTCATTCTCTCTCTCTCTCTCTCTCTCTCTCTCTATCTCCATTCATTCCCTCCATCCTCTTTAGAATTTCTAGTTCTTTCACCAAATTCTCTCCTCTTCCTTCACTTCTATCTTCTTTCTTATATCTCCTTTTTATACGTGAATATTCTTACTCTTGCACCCTGGTCTTCCTTCGCCTCTTTCTCCTACTTCTATTATACCATTTTAACTTTTTTTCTCATTGCTCTTCCTATGTTTTTCACTCTAATTTCCATTTTCCTTTACTACATTTTTTTCTCTTATTTTTTTTTCATTATTTTCACTTTTGCATCCTGGTTCTCCTCTTTCTCATCCTGTTTCACCTTGCTATCTGTTTTATTTTCATTCTTCCTTCTATTTTTTTCTTATTTTTCACTTTCTCCTATCTCATTCACTCCTCTCTCCAATTTGTTTCTTTCCTTGATTATTCTTACCCTTACATTCTTCTCTTCATCTTCTTCCTCCTCCTATTTCACTTTCTTACCTTTTTTTTCTTTTTTTTCTCATTCCTCTTCCTATGTTTCCCATCTACTTTCCTGTTTCCTTCACTCTATCATCTCCTATTTTTTTCTTTCCGGAAATTTCTTACTTTTTACATCCACTTGTTTTACCCTGTTATCTTATTTTCCCATTCCTCTCCTTCCATTTTTCTCTCTCCTTACTTTACTACTTTCTTTTCTTTGATTATTCTTAATCTTTCTTTTCCTCCACATATTTCACCTTGTCATCTATATTTTCTTTATCAATCCTCTCCGTAAGTTCAATTTTTGCCTTTCATTTCCTTTTACCACATCCTCTCCTCCTCCTCATTCCTCTTACAGAGTTTCCAGTAGGAAGGTGCAATTTTTTTTTCAGCGAAACTCATATTTTTACCAAGTTCACTGGAATCGATTTTCCCCGACGGCTCATAGAACCAACTTTTCAATGGGAAACCGGAAGTTTAGAGGGTAATTATTTTTCTCCTGTAGAGGTGCATGGAAGGGGTGGGAAGAGGGAAGTTCATTTGTAGAGGGTGTAGGGGGGTGTGGGTATGTGTAGGCAGGGTGTAGGTGGTTGGTTGTGGGTGAGAGGGGAGGGACTGAGGTTGTAAGTAACTGCTTATTAGTTAGTAAATAAGCAGGAAATGAGGGAAAGCTTATTAGAGAGAGAGAGAGAGAGAGAGAGAGAGAGAGAGAGAGAGAGAGAGAGAGAGAGAGAGAGAGAGAGAGAGAGAGAGAGAGAGAGAGAGAGAGAGAGAGAGAGAGAGAGAGATTAATTGTAGAATTAACCCTTTCACTTCTATGGTATCTCCTCGAGTTTAATGAAAGAGTCTTGTTGCAAGTTTAGAATCCAATTCAAAAGACTCCACCGTAAACAAAATGGAACAGTTCAAACCTTTTAAGTACCAGCATTTTTCTTCTTGCTCAGCGAACACATGTAACATTACCAAAATTCATCAACCTGTGCCATATTGCCAGTACCAGCCAAAGGACTGAGCAATATTCACCACAGTTATTGCAAATCCAGTCCAGTCAAGTGCAGCAGTGGTCATGGGATTCTTGTTTCAACAGTTCCTACTTGTGGCTGTAAATTTCTGCTGAGTCTTGTCTTTTCCACACCTGATTTAACCTTATTTTTCTGTTCCAAACTGTGGTGAGGTAAATATTTCATTGTTCAGTTCCTTTTGGTAATGGTTTGATCACTAGTATATGCATGCTTTTATATTATCCCTGCTCTGACTGTATGTATTCTTGCTGAGCGTGTGCCTGCCTTAACTAACCGGTCTCCTTTCTCCCTTCCCCCGATCGCTGCCTTAATCGAGCGGAAACACATTACTCGTTACTTCGCTACGCCCTTTGTTGCCTTGCTTGGCCTGCCTGTTACGACATCGGTTTTAATGAGTCGTACTTTTTCTCCAAACTACGAGGGATTCTGTTGCGCAGTTTTGCCTTCATAAAATGTGTAACGAAAAAAAAAAAAAAGAAAAAAAAAAGAAGTGTATAAAAAGGCTCTCAAGATTTATACGCGCTCTGTTGCTCGAGGTTTCGCTTCAGCTTTTATGCGACTTTTTTTCCTGTGTTATTTATTTGTTGGTACTTTACTTTCTTTCTCGGGTTCGTTTATCCTGGAAGTCTTTCTTAGAATTTCCATCCAGCGCATTTCCCTTTGGTTCTTGCAATTAGTAACGAAGCAAATTTTACTGATGATGTTGGTTATGAATACAAGACCATAAGAAAATAAGGGAAGCTGTAAAAAGCCATCTGTCGTAAAGGTGGCAGTCCCTGACTAGAGAAAAATCTGCTTACTCTAGCCACTTTTGTCATAAGGAGGCATATATAATACATAATTAAGGTTGATTGGGTGTATTACTTCCCTTACGTTGCACATGGAAGAGTAATAGATACTAACCCCATTCAGAACAACTTTATAAAAAGAAAAACAAATAAAGTAAATATGAAAACCTGCAAAACATGACGCAGGAGTATGATACAATATTGAAAACATAATGACTTTTTTTTTGTGTGTGTAAGAGTTGGCCTTTTTAAGGTGTCATTCTTCAAATAATGTAGTCAAAAGGATTATCCATAACTTGAGGATAAGGATGATGAGCTGAAAGGTTATACAAAAAGTTCAAAGGCATGGTATACCTCCTGTTCCCGTGAGGCGCTGGGCAGCATCCCGTGGCAGAGGGCGAGACAGTGCTGGCTGGCTTTCTCGCCCCGCTCACGCTCCGTGGTAAAAATATGCTTCAGTATAAAAAAAAGATTACACTCCGTAAAGGCAGCTCACTTTCCCTCCCTCGTACATTTTTTGCCAACACGAACCAATCACAAATTTTAATATACGGAGCCGATACTACATTTCAAACTTATGACACTCCAGAGAAACTTTCTTCATCATGTACGTCATGTTAATTCATTGTAAAATACGTTTAATTAAGAAACCAAATCACTCGAGTCCCCGGCCTGTTTTTGAATATTGATTGCATGTGGGACGCGTTCAGTTCCGGCACCGTGTTTGACGTGCTCCTGACGTCACACCCACCGAGGCTAAGTACTGCCAAACTGTAACTAATTTTAGCATCTCATGAGTAGAATAGAGGTAATAACATTCCTCATCCTGGTATAGAACAAAGAACAAAGTTTCCTTTCCTTTTAAAGATATTTATTAAAAGTTCTATTTATAAAGCAGGAATTAATAACTTCAGTGAATTCACCTCGAGGCTGGAAAGTTGTAGACATTGTTCCCGATAATCCAGGAATAACCGAACTCGAAACAAATTACAGACGGCACAAGCTGCACGCTAACATTGCCTTGAACATGCGTGGCCTCTAGCTTACAAATATTATTTTCTGTAATCCAGGAATAACTAGAGGCAAAACGAATTACAGACAATAAAAGCTACATATTCACCTTACCCTGCAACTGGTCATGAGGAATCATACAAACACTATTCCCGATAACACAAGAAAAGCTAAATGCAGGGCAAGTCATAGACTTCAAAAGGAAAGACATTTCTGTAAGGTCATCTTCAATACTCCTGCAGGTTGCTGTATCTTTCCTGTCAAATCTCTGGTGTAGCTCAGGTAGGCGAAAAAAAGAAACCCGGGATGAAAAAAAAAAGAAAAACGAGTTCTCTCGATCTGAGGTATTGATGGTTGAAGGACATTGAAGGACTCAGCCAATCCAGAGGCCGAGTTCATTTTACTGGAGAATTAGATAACATGCGAGAGTTTGGCGGCGGCGGTGGTGGTGGTGGTGATGGCGATGGTGAAGCAATGGTGGGACGAAGGATGAAGGAATGGGAAGGAAAGGGAAGGATGAATGTGTGGGGAAGGATCTCATGGGTCCGCAAAGGAGATGTGTTCGGGAGAGGAAGAAATTAATTAATCAATTAATTAATAAAAGGAAGGAAGGAAGAAAGGAATGAAAAAAAAACAAAAACAAAGGGAGGGAGGTGAGAAGAGAGAAAGAAATGTATATAGTGAGGAAATAACGAAGAAAAGAAGGTAAAAACACAGAAGAAAAAAAAGAAAGTGAGGAGAAGGAAGGAGATAAGAGAGAGAAGTGGAGAAGCGAGACGAAGAATGAGTGATGAAGGGATAGAAGTAGGAGACAGAAGGGAGAGAGAGAGAGAGAGAGAGAGAGAGAGAGAGAGAGAGAGAGAGAGAGAGAGAGAGAGAGAGAGAGAGAGAGAGAGAGAGAGAGAGAGAGAGAGAGAGAGAGAGAGAGAGAGAGAGGAAGTAAGAAAAAAGAGATAAAGAAGAAAGGGAGGGAGGAAGAAGGAGAGAAGAAAGGGAGGGAGGGAAGGATGGAGGGTACAAACACCCCCTTCACCCTCAAGGAAGTAATTACCTTCTCCTTTGGTCGATTCAGCCAATATTCTACGTTCTGTATTTTCTCTTAAGTGTCCACCCACCTCCCTCGTCCTCTCTCCACCCTCCATCTCCAGACCAAGTCCCCAGGCCATGCCCTCCCCACTCCAGCCACTTCTCCTCGATCATTCCTCGTGCAATTCCAGTTTTCGTCCAGGCCCCTACCACTTCTCAATTGCAGTGTTCCCAAAGAGCTCCTCCTCCTGCTGCGTATTTCTGCTTTCACCTGTGGTTTCTTTTCACGTCCAGTTATTTCCACTGCAAAATCCTTAATATTTAGTGGAATTCATTGTCCATCCTTGATTCTGATTTGGTAAGGTTAACATTTCAATTATCATTAAAGGTCGTGTTCTGGAAAAAAAATAAATAAATAAAAAAAAAAATAAAATAAAATAAAATAAATAAATAAATAAAAAAAAAAAAAATATATATATATATATATATATAAATATATATATATATATATATATATATATATATATATATATATATATATATATATATATATATATATATATATATATATATATATATATATATATATATATATATATATATATATATATACGAGTATATATATATATTTTTTTTTTTCCATTTTTTCCTATGATCTTTTAGTACCTATGAATCGATTTCCATTGCAGTTATTCTCATTTCAAAATTCATATCTCTCAGTTGATTTCATCGTCCATCACTGGTTCTGATTTGGCAAGGTTAACATTTAAATTTTTATCAAAGAACGTTTTCCAAAGAATTTAGCTTTTTCCCTTTCTTCTTATCATCTTTTAGACCAGCACCTTTGAAATGATTTCCACTGCAAGATTCATAATACATAGTTGAATTCATCTTTCATCACTGATTCGGATTTGGCAAAGGTTAACATTTCAATTTCCACGAAAGGACATGTTCTGAAGAATTTATCCTTTCTCTCTTGCTTTCTTTCGCTTTCCATGACCATTCAGCACCTTTGAATCGATTTCTATTACCCTCACTGCCTCTTCTCTTCAGCCACGTTGCTTTGGCGCTCAGTTCTTTATACCGCACTAAGCTAGTTCCTTGTGACAGTGTTATGACCCCAATCCCATTTCCAGTCAGTCCTTCAGCCCCGCCACCTCCAGTTCTGCGTCACCCTTCGCTTCCTGCCCAGTCCACCGCTCTATTCAACTCTCCATCCAATCCACCTTTCCAGTCATTTCCCTTCGAATCATTTCCTCTGCCAGTCATTTCCTCTCGTCTTCCCTCTCAATTGATTGGCACAAGATCCCTCCTCCTCCTCCCTCTCCCTCACACCCCTCAGCCTCCCTTCGTGTTCCTTCCTCTTCTCCTATTCCTATTTCCTCTTGACTTCTCCTCCTTCTCCTTCTCGTCGTCCTTCGTGTTCTCCACCATCTATTATTTCTTTATATTTTCTTCAAGTCACTTAAAGTTTAAAGTTTTTTTTTACAATTTTATTTGTACATAAGTCTGTCTGTTTCTCTCTCTCTCTCTCTCTCTCTCTCTCTCTCTCTCTCTCTCTCTCTCTCTCTCTCTCTCTCTCTCTCTCTCTCTCTCTGATAATCAAAACTAAGCAGAACTACAGATAATGCCTCATGGTAATTTCACTTATCATACACACATTTTAATCAGTAATACATAATCATTACAACTCACAAAATAATTTCTTCTCTCTGAGCCACTCTAGAGAAAAGAAAAATGAAGCTCAAACTATTTATACCATTACTATATATTATCATCGTACTTTTGTTGTTACATTTCTTTCTCAGTTATCTTTTCACGCCTTTGATATACTTTTTCAACTAACATTTCCCAAAATCTCCCTCGACATCCAGTCAATATCACTTCACATACCTTCCCAAAAATCATTAGTTTGTGCTGCCATCTATCTGCCGCGCACCAAAACATTATATCTCGTCACACGTACACTGGTCATCTGTATGTAGTTTACCGGCGGGACTGATCTAAGCAGGCTGTTATCACTGGATTAGCTGCTCGCCACCGCCTTGCCCATCAGCAGTACTCAGCCTGCAGAGCCTCTGAGACATTCCATTATCTCGGTGCAGGAGAGAGCGAGCGCGTGGTGGATCCTGATAAGATGAGTGGCGAGGGAGAGACAACTGTTCGCCATCCCTCCCTTTCCCATCCTCTCCCTTCCTCTCACCACCGCCATTCGCGCGTTTCTTCTCTCTCCCTTCATCACCCTCCATCTCTCTCCAAGTTCTCGATTTTCCCGTTTCTTTTTTTCTCTCTTCTTCCTTCCTCGTTCAAGGCTAGGGTGATATTTTCCATCACTCCTTGATAACTTTCTTCCTTCGTTGATTTGCTTTCTTTCTTTCTTTCGTGGTGCTGCTAAAAATGCTAGCACGTTGCTTTTCTCTACGCCACGCCTGTCCATTGTGTAATTACTACCTTTACATGCCAGCCAGTCCTGCTTTAATACATACACTGATATCATTAATTAATGTCCCACATCACTTCTCTAATCACGACTTATTTCCACTTCTGACAACTCACTTCAGTTCCTATCCTCATTTTTCCCTCTAACTTTATGTACTTGGTGTTGGTGGAAGAGGAAAAGAAGGAAGGAAAAGAGGAAAAGCAGGAGGAGGAGGAGGAGGAGGAGGAGGAGGAGGAGGAGGAGGAGGAGGAGGAGGAGGAGGAGGAGGAGGAGGAGGAAGAGGAAGAGGAGGGGAGAAGGAGGAGGTGAAAGAAGGTCACTTCTGAAATGTGAAGAGCCACACCCCATCTGTCTAGCTTCCCACGGGGCTATAATTATGAGAGAGAGAGAGAGAGAGAGAGAGAGAGAGAGAGAGAGAGAGAGAGAGAGAGAGAGAGAGAGAGAGAGAGAGAGAGAGAGAGAGAGAGGGAGAGAGAGAGAGAGAGAGAGAGAGAGAGAGAGAGAGAGAGAGAGAAACAATAAATTAATTAAACGTTTCTTTGTAAAGAGTTCACATATACAAATTAATACATAAAGGGAATTGTTAATATACATAGTACTGATGAGCATAACAACAACAGCAACAACACCAGTAGTAGTAATAGTAGTAGTAGTAGTAGTTGTAGCAGTAGTAGTAGTAGTAGTAGTAGTAGTAGTAGTAGTAGTAGTAGTAGTAGTAGTAGTAGTAGTAGTAGTAGCTTTTTTTTTTATAAGAGAATGGAGGAAAACTAGTGAACAGTAAGCTGCGACACGAACATCTTTCAGATACACGATTAAAGCGAGATGTTAAGTGAAATTAAATCTGATCGAAATTACGAGGGTAAGTCATTATATTTCATCAGGTTGCGTGAGAAATAAAAATTGTGCAGCGCTGCAAAGTGGAATCATAAAACTGGGAGAAAAGTGCGATGTTTCTTTTTCAACAGGTATTGGGAGCAGCTTTCAAACGACTCGAGTGATAGAGAGAATTTATCAACAAGTATTTTTATCAATTTACCTCCGTCGCCATAAAATAGTGACTGAGTCGTAAATATTGCTCGCGACTCCACTGGTCACCCTTCCTCCAGTCTCCCGGATCGGCTGTGACCGTTCAGTCCAGCGTGTAGGGATTAGGAGTGAGACAGACACATAGAGAGCAACTAACATTAAATTAAACTAACATTAAATTTAAGTTAAAATGCAGACCGGTAACGAAGATCTTTGTTTTTATTTACACTTCAGGATCTGCTTTAAAAATGTCTCCCTGTTCCGCTGATAATGAAGGATAGTGAAGCTCGCACGCAGTTCTGAATGTTGCCGCAAACCGAGAAATTATATATTTGTCTGACTCTTGGCGCATGGAGCTTATATGTCCTGTATTAGTATTATGTAGTGACTGACCTTTGATACGCACACACATTCACACACACACACACACACACACACACAGAGTTCAGTCTCTCCAAACCTCGCTAAGACAGTTTACCGAACTCCAGGAACGCGCGACCTCCCTCCAGCTGACGTTCTGCTTACAATAGTGACGCGCCACTGAAGGAAATGGAGGAAGTCCAGGAAGACCACACAGCAAGGAAGTGTACGGTGTCTCATATGCAGACTCCTACACACACACACACACACACACACACACACACACACACACACACACACACACACACACAAACACACACACAAACATTAGCTCCAGGGTTGTTCACTAGGCGTCGATGGTGAGGTGGTTTTGTGTCACGTGCAGCAGGAGTGGACTTGCCTTGTTGGGGATCGGTCTCGGGCAGCCAGAGGGCCACTTAGTCCTCACACTCGCCCCTTTTATGAGAGGCTCGCGCTGCCATGCTTTTTTCACTTTTCCATTGAGCGGCGCACTCAGCAGGGCAGACAGCACAGGCCCTTATTAAAGAGGGTCCTTTATCTTGAGGACTTGTTGTGACTCCAATACTCCAGGCAAGAGAGGTTTTTGTTATTAAATGACAAACGCGTGAAAAAAAAACTGTCATGGGAATTACGTATTTCTGCGAGTTGATAATGCGGTGCCTGTTAACGTATTCTTTGTATCATTATTCGGTTTTCTGAGTGGAGGAGACCCACTAGGTGTTAAAAAAAAATATATATATATAGAAAAAAAAGGTCACTACTTTGCCGTTTCAAAAGTTAAGAAAAGAGTTCCACATGTAGGCCACTCTAACCCCGGAAATGACCTGATGCTCCTCTACTGAAACAAATCAAGTCATAGAAAAGAGGAAAAATAGAAAGAGGAAGAGAATCCCGGAGTTGATTTCAAATGCTACACATACAAATAAACATCAAACTCCATATATACACTAGCCGTCTGTATACCTCCCTCCCACCCTCACCTCTCCCTCAAGGTCTCTCCCTCTACCTACATTTATATTTGCCTGCATGCCTTTTCCCTCTCCCCTCTACATTCTGCCTCCTCCTCCTCCTCCTCCTCCTCCTCTTCCTGTTCCATCCCCTCACTTACCGAGCTAACTGTAAATAAAAACTTGATTCATATTACATTCTATTTGACATTCCCCACGAGTGACCCTTGCTCTCCTTTCTTCACTTTGGAGCTTAATAAATGGCTGGGCCGGAACAAGGCAGCACGTCTCCCTCTCCCTGCATCCTCACGCTCAGGTGTATACTGTCCTGCTGGCTTTGTTGGGTTTGTTTTGCCTCGCGGCTTGTTGTAATCGGTTTTCTGGCTTAATGTAACTCCCGGATTTATATGTTGAAGTCACACTGTATAAAAGAGCAATTTCCTTGATGCTTTTTCGCTGCAGTAGTTGAGCAATGGTCGGATTAAGGCGTAGCTTAAGTTTTAACAGCTGCTTTGTGCATATTATCCTGTCTTTTTGCCTCTGTCTCTCTGTCTGTCTGTCTCTCCCTTCCTCTCTCTCTCTCTCTCTCTCTCTCTCTCTCTCTCTCTCTCTCTCTCTCTCTCTCTCTCTCTCTCTCTCTCTCTTTCTCCAGAACACGATACATAGGGTAAGAAAACGGGGAAACAATTAGTCACGTGATCATCAATAAGTGAAGGCAGCAACCGTTCTCCCAGCCAGCTTCCCTTATTCCCTTGAGACGCTTCCCCTCGCCAACACTGTGCACCGCCTACCAAACGAACCCCGTTCATGTCCATTAAAAAATAGAAAGGCGCGCGGTGTGGTGTGGAGTAAGAAAGTCGGAGCTTCAATTGTGCGTGAATGGAAGTGAGAGATTTGTTTGTACTGAGTGACTGACTGAACGACACACTGCTCTGGTATTGGAGGGCTTGAGTCTGCCTTTATTTGGGAGGCTTCCGTGCTACAGGTTATCACGCTTGTATATAAGGTATGGTTGATGTGTTGAGTATGCATTTACCGTTATTATTGTTGTTGTTTTTGTTGTTGTTGTTGTTGTTGTTGTTGTTGTTGTTGTTGTTGTTGTTGTTGTTGTTGTTGTTGCTGTTATTTATTATTATTATTATTATTATTATTATTATTATTATTATTATTATTATTATTATTATTATTATTATTATTATTGTTATTATTATTATTGCTATTATTATTATTATTTTTATTATTATTATCATTATTATTATTATTATTATTGCTACTACTACTACTACTACTACTACTACTACTACTGCTGCTGCTGCTACTACTACTACTACTACTACTACTACTACTCATACTACTATTATGATGATTATTATTATTATTATTATTATTATTATTATTATTATTATCATTATTATTATTATTATTATTATTATTACGGTATCATTACAACAGCAGCAGCAACAACAACAACAACAACTACTAGTACAACTGCTACTACTATTAAAATCACCATAATTAATACCAATACAATTACAGGAAACCTTTTTATCCCAGACATCAAAGAAACTACACTCAGTAAATAAAGCAGTTTTCCTTACCACAATATTCCCATGTAATAATAATAATTTGCCAACACAGCTCCGGGTATTTACTTAATGAATAACAAATAAAATAGATTATGTATCAGCGAGAAGACAAAACAGATATTCATCACATTCTCCTTATCCTTTCTCTTCCTGCACATCTCATTAATATTCCGCGCACATAATTGTAAGTCATAAACAATTCAGCATTCGGGAGCGGGTATCACTTATTGTTCCCTGACGAAAGTAAAACGTGTAATTCACTCGAAGCTTGGTAGTATTACTCACTTATCTTTTTAGAGGAAAAGAGTAGAGTATTTCGATAATTTTCCTCCCGAGTGACTTGGAAATATATGTAAATCACACACGCTATATCTTTCTGACCTATACAGTTACATAAGAGGAATTATTTGGATAATAAAAAAAAAATCACTGGAATCAATAAGCTTTTCATGTAAAAAAAAAAAATACATATGTTTCTGTGTTGTCAACTTGTGTGCTTAAATTTTTACAGGGTTTAATTTGTCAACGTTACTGTTAAGCGAAAAGATGCTGAAATTCTGAAATAATTAATCACAGGTTTTAAAAACAATAGAATAACTTAAAATTTGACTCGAGTATTGATTCTGGAGTGATGACGTAAATGTAAGAGCAGCAAGTATTTGCTTACCGTAAACACTCCAGCTTTCCTTACCCCAAACACCGGCAAGGAAGAAGACGGTCCCGAATATGTGTGTGTGTGTGTGTGTGTGTGTGTGTGTGTGTGTGTGTGTGTGTGTGTGTGTGTGTGTGTGTGTGTGTGAATGAGACAGAGAGTTACATAGAGTTACATAGAAAAACAGGCCACAACAGACCTTGCGGTCCTCACGAGGTGACCTGACCTAAGACTACTAAGGTGATAGTAGAAGAAAAGGACAGGAAGGCAGAAGGCTCTCTCCCCACCCTCCACTCCCTCCAGCATAAGTCATACAGGAAAAAACAGATCGGAAAGAAATATCTTACGAGGTTAGAGTAGAGAAAAAGAAAAAAAGGAAGGAACTTTTATAGAAAAGAAAGAAAATAGATGAAATGAGGTACCCACATTTCCTGAGGGCAAGGATGTTAATCACTAACAAACAAACGCTGTTAGCCGCGGATTGCAGGCAACATATTTATCAAGACGGCATTTAAAGGTCTCTACGTTGTTGCAGTCTATCAGGTCTCAAGGAAGCCCATTCCATAGATTTACAACTCGATGGTACTTTTTTTTTTTTTTTTTTTTTTTGATTCGTGAGACTTGAAGGATTTCCCAACAATTTTGCAAGCGTTTCCTCGCATATAATTTGAAGAGTCTATTGTGAAATATTTACTGCATTCCATGTTATCAATGCCTTTGATTAAATGCCTGTATTAAGTCGCCTCTTAGTTTTCTTTGTGTTAATGGAAAAAAAAAAAAATTAATTCTTTAAGACGCTCTTCGTATGATTTGTTTCTTAGGCTTGGTATAATTTTTGTTACTCTACGTTGAACTCTTTTTAATTTATCAATGTCTTTCTGGTAGTAGGGGCACCATGCTTGAACGCAATATTTCAAAAGGGGACAGACTAAACAGTTATACAAAGTGAGGATTGTATCCTTAGATTTATATTCAGAAGATCTGCCAATTAGGCCAATTATCTTATTTGCTTTCTTTACAACTTCTGAACATTGTTGGCTAGGTTTTAAGCTACTCGATATTGTCACTCCTAAATCAGTTTCGTTGTCAGTACTTTTAAGTTGGGGTACCATTTAAAATATACTTTGCTTTCTCGTTTCCATACCCTATGTGAAGCAGTTTGCACTTAGCTGCATTAAAACTCATCTGCTAGGTTTGCCCCTACTCAGTCAATTTGTCTAGATTTTTCTGCATTTCTATTACTTGTTCGTTACAGACTACGGAATTAGCAATTTTGGTGTCATCAGCAAACTTCGATATTATACTGGTAACACCCTCATCTATGTTGTTGATTTAAACAAGGAAGGGAACAGGTCCTAAGACTGATCCCTGTGGTACCCCGCTGGTTACGTTAGTCCACTTGGATGCTTTTCCATTTATTACTACTGTTTGTTTACGGTTATTTAGCTAGTTTTCATACCATCGCAACACGTTGCCTTGGATACCGAGTGATTTTAGTTTAATTAGTAAGCGTTTGTGGGGGACTTTGTCAAAGGCCTTTTTGGAAATCAAGATATTTTATATCTACCGCTTTACTCTCGTCGTACTAGTTCAGAATATCATAGAAATGAGAGAGAGAGAGAGAGAGAGAGAGAGAGAGAGAGAGAGAGAGAGAGAGAGAGAGAGAGAGAGAGAGAGAGAGAGAGAGAGAGAGAGAGAGAGAGAGAGAGAGAGAGAGTGAGAGAGGGAGTGTGTGTGTGTGTGTGTGTGTGTGTGTGTGTGTGTGTGTGTGTGTGTGTGTGTGTGTGTGTGTGTGTGTGTGTCATTGGGTTCTTGCTGCAGTTGGTAAGTGTAAGGTGCAGACTCAGCCAGTCAACACAAAATATTTGACTACCTTGTAGCAACTTCAGTGGGCCTTTTTTTGCCATTTTATTGCCCTTAAAGCATAAACTCTATCTAGACTTCTGAAACATCAATTTCTTCGTCATGAGATAGAAGTTCATGGAAAAATAATGGCATACAAATGCTTAGAGTCTTCAAAATTAGAAAGGAATGATCTTTTATATCAAAACCAATACTGCACAAAAATACGAATCCCATAAAAATATAGAGCGCAAAACGTTGTGTGATTTTCTTTTACATACCCGGCACATTTTTTATTTAACGGCACATCAAAACAATTTCTTTTGTCTCCGTGTTACGTTATAACTACTTATCACGAATGGAACACGTAGGTAATAAATACAACCACAAGAGATTCCCCACCATTATGTGTATAGTTGCAGGCAATTGTTCTGCTGGTCACGTTCCAACAGCAAGAAAACATTCGCAGGTTCCGAGAAATTGTATGTCTGCATGTGAGCGATAAGGGAATAGGACGGCAGTTTTCATTTCGCCCCTTCACTGTGTTCTTGATTTACTGACTGCAATGATTCGGATTTCTTTATGAAGAAAAGCAGATGTTAACGCATTACATTAGCTTCTCCTCATCATCCCGTTTCTATCTTATTTCTCTGCAAGTTCACCTTTGATAACTCATGTCTCCCACTCGATGGCAAGAGCAACTTTAACGAAGCAAACGAGAAATTTCGCACGCATACGCATTTTTCTTCTAGTAACAATTTTCTGCTGTCACTTTTTACTTTCACCAATCTGGCACGCATGTTATTTCTGATACTAAATGTACACTGGGAGGTGAAACGCAATACGGAAGAATTTCAATAAGCGTAGAATGGAAAATATTTTGGAGTATGCGTAAGTTAAGTTGGGAATTTCTATATGAATCTAGCTTTGCCTTCAACGCTTCGCGTTCACTTGCGTGCACGAATATGAGGTTATTAAGTGTGAAAGCCTTCGTTGTTGATGACGGAATTATGGCTTGGAAATTTATTAGATTCTTTGTCATTTTTCATCTTTATAACTAGATGGCACTTGCATGTTTATATTTCCTGTTTGTCTAAGAGAAATGCTGTGCTGCTACCATTTGTTGTTGTGTTGTGATGTACAGTGACTAAATGCAAGGAAGGGAAAGAAAAGAGGTAGGTGTTTAGGAAATAAAATGCATGACAATATTTTCTGAGTGAGATGATTTAACAGAATGTGTAAGGGAGGAATGCAGAACCCGTCGTTGTGTGTTGGAAAAGGACGATCAGGGGAGTGGAAATGGTGTAGACACGTTCTAAAGAATAGAGGAAGGGAGAATGATCAAAGGAAATTATAGCTTCAAGCAGAAGGAAGAAAGTGGACAGGAAGATAAAAAAAAAAAAATGAGACTGAAGATGGAAAAAATAAGGAAAAGAAGAAAGCACTTGCTAATGCGATTGACAATGTCCCTTTGACTTCTGTACTGATCTGGCAGCACTGACTTTAGTATACTCTGTGAAAAGAAACATAACCCTGTTTCATGAATTCTTCCTTTCTTTCTATAACATTTGTCAGTTGTCTCGCTCCCCCTCCCCTAACTGTGTGTTGCATTGTGTATGTGTGTGGCAGGATGACCACTCCAAAGGGTGCAGCAGCAGGAGAGGCAACCTGGTGTGCCAGCTGTGCACCCTGAGGTGTTGCTGTACGTGTTAACAGTAGGACTCTCGACATTCTATTGCGCCCTCACACAGTTGTATTATAACCACGATCCTACACGCAACAATTAAAATACTTCTAATAAGTGAAGCTGTTTAGATACAAGTTCTGGTAGTTCCTAAGTGATCCTAAAATCGTGAAGCATCTAGGAAAGTTAATAAATAGATATGCACCGTAAGCACATATATATCGGAATAAATGAACGTGGAGAACAAAGAAAAACTAAGAAATGTAATAAAATAATGATGAAACACTGTCATCTTGTACAAACTACAAATCATTATATAAAAAGTGTCTAACTTCTTGCATTCTTACACCTCTGTCTATTCACTATGTTAATTCTTATTTTCATCTTGAGTGCTATCATCTCTATTCGTCCCCACCATCTAAATCCTACTTACGTGTATGAATATGCCTATGAACTGTCTCTTTTTTCGTCTAAGCATGACGCTCAGCAACCTCACTACTGCATCACGTGACCTTAAAATGTCCAACATCTCACGGTGACCTCCCTTTCAACACACCGCCAGTTATTACACTACCTCTTTGTCTTTCCAGCATGCCAGAACATAAAAAAAAGACACTGCAATACATTGCACACTAATTCATATACAACATTTTTTCATACCTTTGCCTTCACCTACCTGCGCTACTTAGCATTCCTCTCCGGAGAATCCTCCTGCCGTCTGACCTTTTTCCTTCACCACATGTACCCGCCGTGATGCTAATTACACATTCCTCAAACAGTCCCTTTACTTTTTTTTTTCTTTACGTATATTTCTCCGCAGCTTTCGTGCACACATTTTCTTAACTTTTTCCTTCATACTCCTTTGCACGAACCTCGCTCCAGCATATTTTCCTTCCCATTAGCATTCTTTCCTTCCTGGTATCTTTTGTTTAACTTTATTCCTCCAAGTTTTAGTCTCTCTCAATGGAACATTAATAGATTTTACGTGATAACTCGCCGTGTTCCCTAAAGGCATTACCACGTCCTTCCTCTTGGTACCGTAACAAAAGCAGGTTTCACGCGCACTTCATAAATAATGCAATTAAACTCGAGTAGGATAAACAGCGTCTCAGAGTTCCCACGGGGCTTACACGCTCCTCCTACTCCTCGCCCTCTCTTATTATTACTCCTGTTCCTTTTTCTGCTCCTTTTTCTGTATCTCTTATACCTAATACTTCTTATTCATCTTCTTCTTCATCTTTCTCCTCTTTTTTTATGTTCTTCATTCTACTTCACATCTCTTCTCTTCGTCCATCTCCTCTTAATCCTACTACTACTTCTCTCGGCCTTTCTTCTCTTTCTGTCACTCTTACTTATTTTCTCCTCCCTCTTCTCCTCATGCCTCTCTTAATCCTTTTATTTTTTTTCTCTTCCTCCTCCTCCTCCTCCTCATCATCCTCCTCCTCCTCCTCCCTCCTCCTTCTCCTTCTCCTATTGGTCCTCGTCCTCATCCCCTCCACACGTGTAGCAGACTCACTCCACATTCTCATTGTCATTGTCTACCTTCCGCATGCATGAATTATCCAGTATATAATTTTTCACCATGTACTGCCAAATTTCTGCATTTTCTATTTCCCGTGTGTCTACATTCAGTGTCAGGCGAAGAATATCAAGTCACATCCGAAATTTGGAGTATTTTTAAATTCGCCTTCATTCCTTACTTTTTTTTCTCTCTCTCTTTTATTTTTCCTTCTGGAGTGGCGGCGGCAATATGCTGGAATTTTTTTTTCTCTCTCGCCTTTATTTTCAAGCCTTTGGCCTGCTTCCAATCATGCAAATAAATGTAATCATATATGCAACTCTCTCTCTCTTTCTCTCTCTCTCTCTCTCTCTCTCTCTCTCTCTCTCTCTCTCTCTCTCTCTCTCTCTCTCTCTCTCTCTCTCTCTCTCTCTCTCTCTCTCTCTCATTCTCGCAGCATGGTTTAGCAGGATTCGCCACTCAGGAGACAGATCGTTGCCCGCCAGACAGTCCCCGCGCCAGGTGCAGCCTCGCCTCACCCTCGCCGCCACAAACGCGTTGCGGCATAAACTGGCGACTAACAAGGGGATGAGACTACCCATTTGCTCGCAGTTTAATTAAGCCAAACTTAAATCTTTTCATCTGTTGTCAGTGCTCTCACCCTCTCGCCCCCTCCCTCCCTCCATCCCTCCCTCCCTCCCGTTGCCAAGCGGGTTTGTTACTGGATTTGTAAAATATAAGGGAATTCCTAGTATAGAGGCAGACACAAGGATGATAGTGTGGATGTAAACGGAGAGAGGGAGAGAGAGAGAGGGAGAGGGAAAGATTATAAAACTTATATGGATAATAAAGTGGCCGTTTTAGTGGCCTTTCTCTTCCGACCTCTCTTTTCTGCCTTTCGAAACTCTCCCTTATAGATATCAAACTATATTTCTGTGGAGGAAGCTACGGACCTTAGCCCTAGTCAGTGGTGTCCCAAATGGTCCATAGGAAAAGGGACAGGATAACACTAGATGCTCTTATAATTGCTCTGCCAGCACAGGAACCCTCAGCAACCTCAGCCTCTCAGTTTACCCACGTATTGCTAAGGTTATGTTCTGTGAGAGGGTCAGGTCTTCTCCCCCTGCAATTCCAGTAAAATCAATATATTCTCCACTAATAGAAATGAAAAATCAGTTGCATCATTGGTAGATAAGAACACATACACAAAAAGGTAAACACAATAGATAGATTAAGTCTGTTGGTATAAAAAAAATATGTGTTAATATTGGGAAAGTCTTAGATGATTGCTGCATTCAAACAGTACTCTAACTTGCGCTTACCCTTCAACTAACAGCAGTTCCTTCTATCAAAACACAATTCATATTTGCCATGATATCTTTCTTCTTCAGATATTTCAGACAATTTCGTTATAAACTGGAAAAGAAAAAGAACTGCAACCACCATAGAGGTGTTGTCCTTACCTCGCCGCATTTGGTTGAGATGGAGATGTGAACACAGTTGGCAAATGCTTTTATCTTGTTATTGTGCAATTGGACAAAATATCAATCCAATCCTCGTCAAGAAGGATGAATATTTTTAGCCTTCAGTGTTGCAGTGATTATTTTATTACGTGAAGAGCGACACGCACCTGACCATCTCTTTCTTCCTGTGATTGGCCGTTAACACTTCACGCAACCCAGGTGTTGTGCTGCCACTAATTACTGAGCTATACTAATGAATAGAAGGACTGATACACGTACACACTTTACTGTCTTTACCACCTGTAGCTTGACGCTTGGACTTCCACACGTCACTACTCCCAGAACACCTTAGACTAGCAAGCCCTTAACAGAGAATGTCACAGGTGCTTGCTTTTCGATGCTTTCAAAACAACGTGCAAATGGAATTAAGTCATTTCTTTCCTCATAACAGCCACTCCTGCACCTCATTTCCGACGGTGTTAGTGATGAGTCTGTGTGAATATAAGTATATGTGTATAGTGCACCCATGTGAGTCAGGCTGCCTCGCCCAGCCATGCAACCGCGCCGGGCCAGGGAGGCAAAGCAAGGAAGGCTGGGCGAACTCAGCCGGCAGAGCCTCAGGTTTCCACCCACCCATTATTCACGCTGTCGTGGTTTCGCTCTCCGTTTCTTCTTGACTTTATCCTCAAAAGAAAAGCAACATTTCCTGAGCAAAATATTTTGACCTTCGATGGATATCGATTCATATGCAGCATTATTTTTACTTTTTTCCTAAATGAAAATAAGTTTAATGCTAATTCTATCTCACATTGTTCTGAATATTATTGCTAGTAGTACATGAAATAAGTCACATTTTACAATATCTTTGTATACACTCGCCAATAAATCATAAGAAATTATTACAAACAAAAGATTTCTTATTTGTACTGTTCGCACGGGTTCGTAGATTCCCCGGAGACGTGGGTACAACTCCGTTCACTGTTCTGGTACACAGGTGGGTCAGCATCCTCACCTAGCCCTAACACACTCGCTTCACCAGACAAGGCGCCCTCAAGATTTTCTATCCAAGCCAAAAGTGCAATCGTTAAGGGAGGAGTGAAGTTCCAGTGACCACGCCTCGACAAAGTTGAAGGAAAACAGTAGTGAGAACATCCAACGTCTCCCTCGGTAACCTGATCATGTCAAATACAATACCGTTGGTGATAGATTTCCAATTTACAGTACAGTATATGAAGACCTGCAACATTCCTCATACATTTTATTAATATACCCTCTATTTTTAGCTACGTGTGTGTGTGTGTGTGTGTGTGTGTGTGTGTGTGTGTGTGTGTGTGTGTGTGTGTGTGTGTGTGTGTGTGTGTGTGTGTGTGTACGTGGATACAGAACTATTTAAGAAACATTGACAAAAAAAAAAAAAACAGGTGTTTATTGAAAAAAAAAAAATATATATGTAGCAGTGAAAAGGTTAAAAAGGTACAGAATAGCAACTTCGATAATTTCCCAAAAGAATACCATAGAAAGAAAAGACCATTAAAACCACAGTAACCAACTTATATACTAAGAAAAATGTATTCCAAGATTAAAATAACTAATAAAAGTTTGAATCTCTATACTGTGGTAGGCAGGTTATCACACCAATATTCAATGACCCTCAACATAATTAGATAGATAAATAAGAGTTTTCTGAAGAGGCTTCGAGCAGGAGAACAGCAAACAGAGACGGATGGAGAAGACTGGGGAAATCTTTGTCCTGCATTAGGTTCCTAGCGGCTAATGATGATGATGATGACCCTCGTTTCAAGGTGGTCTACGTCAATGAAGGCTCGGAATCAATACTGCAATGGAGGTAATTTTCGTCAAGGATGTCAATGCAGGATTTAAATGTTTAGATTCGTGTGAAAGTGTATGATTTATCACGGAAAAAAAAATTGCATGGACCAAATAATGTCTCGATATGTTCTCTCTTTACGTTTCTCTGAATATCTTGCCGCAGGTAAAGTCTACTGTGCGAGTATGCCGCATTTCACTTACGCTAAAGAGAATATTATTATTATTATTATTATTAATATTATCATTATTATTATTATTATTATTATTATTATTATTATTATCATTATTATTATTACCATTGTTATTATTGTTATTATTATTATTATTATTATTATTATTATTATTATTATTATTATTATTATCATTATTATTATTATTATTATTATTACTATTATTATTATTATTATTATTATTATTATTATTATTATTATTATTATTATTATTATTATCACCTACTATTATTACTATCATTATTTCCAAAGTTGCTATGTCTATAAATAATTAATTTCCTAAAAAAAAAGCTGATTATCCTCACTGATTATCTTCTTCCATAAATAAGAAGATTTAGGTAGAATTACAGTGTGTGACGGGGATGGAATCTCCCTGAAAACAATTAAAGACACGCCGCTTAACACTAATTTCCAACAGACCCAGAGATAACTTATCCGTACAATCCGAGACGGTAAACTTGAAAACGGTTTGCAGCCTGAACATTGGACAATAATCATAACTAGTAATTAATGTTAAGGACACTCCGCGCACTGAACCTGCTATCTAATTAGAAGCTTAACTTGTTGGTACATAATGGAAATAACCAATTTCCCGACCAAACAGAACCACCTCATGCCCCAGCCTACTGCTTCCCGCACCGCCAGACTGCCACATTGCCAGCCCGCCAGGCTCCCACTGTCGTCGTCTTCGCCACCCCCACACACCGCGCCATCCTTGAGCTCCCGCCCACTGCCTATTTCCGGGTTTTCTGCTCTACTGTTCCCCTTCCCCGCCCCTGTCTGTCTGCCCTTACCTTTCTTCCTCCCTCCTATGCCATCCTTTACAAGAAAACTGATAAACTCACGGCTATCTTGTATTCTATTAAGTGTATTTCCTGGAGTGCAGCGTAATTACATTGCCTTAGGATAAAAGATGACTCTCTCTCTCTCTCTCTCTCTCTCTCTCTCTCTCTCTCTCTCTCTCTCTCTCTCTCTCTCTCTCTCTCTCTCTCTCTCTCTCTCTCTCGCTCTCTCTCTCAGCATGCTGTGATTACCATTATGTTGCTCAACACTTGCCTGAAAGAGTTCTCCCCGAGACGTGGATAATCATAATTAATGACCCAAGTTCTAGAGGCCCTTCCCCCACTCCTCTTTTCCCTCCGCGCGCCGCCCGTCCTGGCCCAGCCTACGCCTTTATGTGTTCCCCCCAAAAGTAATCAACCCGCGCGAGACAGAGCTAATAGCTTGTGTCCCCCACGGCCCCCAGTCCTCCTGAGTCCTGTCACCCCCAGCCTGTCTCCAGAGGTCACGGCGCCCCTTTCCCTCGCTGGTGTCAGTCTCCATTTTCTTTTTCATCAAAGTAATCTTCTTCACTTGTTACATAGTTTTCTCATTTGATGGTAGGTCGTAATGAACTTTTCGCACAATAATATCATCCTCAACCTTTAATTTTTTTGGATGTTTTTCCTACGCCTTTTTCACGTATTTGTTGTGTACATACATGCATAACTCGTCAAATTGGTGTTAGTTAGTTAGCCCAAAACGAGGCTACCAGTATTCCTTCCCTAACTAGCGTTCCCTTCCTGCCTTTTCGATAAATACCAACGAGGTAAAAAAAAATATGTACAACCGAACAGGCACAACAACAATAGGTCGGACCCATGCACCACGAAAACACCACACACAGCCAGCACCGCAACATGAAACATCACACTCAGACCACCACTACCACTATTACTACTAGCACCACTACTGCCACACCACCATTCAGCGCAACACATCTCAAAGGAATGCAGAATCGCCGAGTTTCCACCAGCTCCGGGAGTAACAAGGCAGGCAGGAGCTTTACAAGTGCTTCCCTGCCTTGTTCCTGCTTCATCCCTACATCAGCCTTGCATCAGCCCAACGCGTCCTGTCTTCCTAGCTCTGTTCTATTCACACCTGTCCCTGCCAATCCTATCTCAGCCATTCCCAACCCTCCACCTTGTCTCTCTCTGCCTTAACACTTCACCTCTTTCCATTCTAACCTTGCTGTATCCACTACTACCTCCCTGCCTCAACTCCCCACCTCTTACCATCCATTCCTCTTTCATCCAGTACCCATCTCCGCCTCTCCACCACCCCTCTGCAAGGCTAGGCCTCGCCACACTAACTCCTCCAGTGTGGACGGAAATATCGTTTATACGACACTTATTCCCCAACTTTATTGTCAGCAGACGACGAAAACAAGACGTGGTAAATTCCCCTTCCACTGACCCTCTGGTGGCGGTGACAAGGGCGAGGGGGAAGGCGGTGGGTGAAGAAGACGGTGGAGGAAAATGACACGATAAATTATTATGTTTACACCTTTAAACTAAGTGAAGATAATTACTCTTAACGTCCAATGAATTATAAAGCAGCCGACAAGCTCTCCTCCATCATTAATATTACGTGGAAGAGGAAAAACAGCGAAAGAAGAGAGGGAGGGAGAGAAAAAATATAGCAGCGAAGAAAAGAGAGGGAAAGAGGAGGGTGTTGGGGGGGGGGGGGTGGATGCGCGGTGATATTAATTATGTCTACTTGTCTCTCCATTACTTTGCTTGTTTATCTATAAATCTATTTATCTATCCGTCTGTTTATCTATTTATCTGTCCATCTTATTCTTTATCATACCCACCACTCACAGCACACACACACACACACACACACACACACACACACACACACACACACACACATAACGACAAAAACAAAACAATTACACCTTCACCAACAAAAACCTAACATAAAACTTACACAACAAACACGCAAAAAAAAAAAAGATAGACATCAAAACCCTCCCTCACCACCACCACCATTACACCAACACTCACCTCCCAACACACACACACACACACACACACACACATACACAAACACACACCCTAAGCCTTCATCGTTCCCCAGCCACCCACCGCCGGCCTGTAGAAGCAAGACATTCCAGGCATCTTCTTCTTCTCCTCAGAGCGCGCTGGAGCCATGAATGGGGCAGGAGAATGGGGAGAGAGGAGGGAAGGGAAGGCCTCAGACACTAGGGTGATTACTGACGATAAGGTGGACTCTTGGTGGGAGTAACTCTTGGCTCCCTTCACCCTGAAATGGGACTACTTGTTGTCATACGGCTCGCTGGGGAGGCTCGGAGGGGCGGTAGAGAGAGCGAGAGGCGGAACAGGGAAGGAAAGAGGAAGGGATGAAATGAGATCACTGGAGACGTTATGAGACATTAAAAAAGGCAGTGGATGGAATGTGTTTGTGTGTGTGTGTGTGTGCGAGAGACAGAAAGAGAGAGAGAGAGAGAGAGAGAGAGAGAGAGAGAGAGAGAGAGAGAGAGAGAGAGAGAGAGAGAGAGAGAGAGAGAGAGAGAGAGAGAGAGAGAGAGAGAGAGAGAGAGAGAGAGGCAAGACAGAGACATACATAGACCAGAAAGACAATTACAAGCAATCAGACAGACAAAAAAAAAAAAGGGAAAGACATGAACAGACAGAAACAAGGGAACAAAGGGGAAGAAAAAAACAGAATACCACCACCGGACTTATTGGACATTACGGGGCTGTTCATAGTAAGCTAAAAACTCTAACACATCTAATTTCAAGCAATACATCTAAGATTAGTAAAAACGAAGGCTTCATCCGTTCTCTTCTTCTCTTTGCACACACACACACACACACACACACACACACACACACACACACACACACACACACACATACACAGAAGCAGACGAAAAAAAAATAAACACAACCAGAAAACTATAAATACCTGAAGTGAAGACGCACGAAGCAATTACTAAAACAAAACACAGGGAGAAAAGGTGAAACTGAAACTGAAACTTGTAACAACTCACATTCACACACAAGCAAGAGCAGTGGTCCAAAATAGGAAAGAGGAGAGAGAGAGAGAGAGAGAGAGAGAGAGAGAGAGAGAGAGAGAGAGAGAGAGAGAGAGAGAGAGAGAGAGAGAGAGAGAGAGAGAGAGAGAGAGAGAGAGAGAGAGAGAGAGAGAGAGAGAGAGAGAGAGAGAGAGAGAGAGAGAGAGAGAGAGAGAGAGAGAGAGAGAGAGAGAGAGAGAGAGAGAGAGAGAGAGAGAGAGAGAGAGAGAGAGAGAGAGAGAGAGAGAGAGAGAGAGAGAGAGAGAGAGAGAGAGAGAGAGAGAGAGAGAGAGATGCAACGTAACACACAGGAGTAACGATGTTCAGAAAAGTAAGAAGGGAAAAATGAAAAGCTAAAACGAGGAGAGAGAAGAAGAGAGAGAGGTGAAAGAGGCGCCGCTAAAGAAGATAAATACAGAGGGAGGAGGACCAAAAAGAGAACAGAGAAGGCAGGAGTAATATTGTGAAACGCGAAGCGAAAAAGAAAACGGTGAAGACAAAGAGCAAGATTGTTTTTAAAGGAAAGACTCGAATATAAATAAATATACGCTTCGTCAAATACCAGTAATGAAAATACAATTATTAAAATAGATTAAAATACATTTACGTGTTATTTCACACGGAAAAGAACGTGGAAAAACGGAGGAAAAGTGATGAAAGATGGAAATAGAGAAACAAGGGAGAAAGTCTATAAAGAAAACACTGCAAAACAAAAATAGAAAAGAAATATTGCAAGACTGAGAGAAACGATGAACGTAAAAATTGGAGAGAGAGAGAGAGAGAGAGAGAGAGAGAGAGAGAGAGAGAGAGAGAGAGAGAGAGAGAGAGAGAGAGAGAGAGAGAGAGAGAGAGAGAGAGAGAGAGAGAGAGAGAGAGAGAGAGAGAGAGAGAGAGAGAGAGAGAGAGAGAGAGAGAGAGAGAGAGAGAGAGAGAGAGAGAGAGAGAGAGCCAACCAACCAACCATCCACCCGCCCACCCACACAGAGAGACAGAGACGTACTAACTGAGGCAAAGGTGAAAAAACTAAGGGAAACAAAGCGAGAGAGACTTGAAAAGGGAAGGGAGGGGAGGAAAGGAAGCAGGAGTACCCCTGGGGGAGGAGCTGAAATAGGTTGGGCAGGGGAAGAAACACCTCAATTTTGAGATACATGGACTCCGGTCACCCCAGGAGTAAGCAAGAGAGAGAAAGAGAGAGAGAGAGAGAGAGAGAGAGAGAGAGAGAGAGAGAGAGAGAGAGAGAGAGAGAGAGAGAGAGAGAGAGAGAGAGAGCGGTGGGTGCAGGTTAATAATGAGCGGAGGAAAGGGAGTAAAGAAGATGGAAGGAAAAAAATGAACGCCGAAGGAGGGAAAGAATGGAGTGAAATGGAACAAAAGTGAGGAAATTATGAGTATAGCGAGGTCCAGAGAGAGAGAGAGAGAGAGAGAGAGAGAGAGAGAGAGAGAGAGAGAGAGAGAGAGAGAGAGAGAGAGAGAGAGAGAGAGAGAGAGAGAGAGAGAGAGAGAGAGAGAGAGAATCACTACAAACACAAAAAACGGAGCAGCAAGCCAACAAACACTCCTACCTAGATAGAGTCATATAGAGTGGTGCACTGAACGACAAGTTACAAGTGGGCGATAAAAAAAAAAAATTTAATCTTTAACTTTGTTCTCTTTGAGCTGAGCGATAAATACATAAACAAAAGTGGAAACATTTACTCGGTACATCAATTCTCACGTAATTTTTTCCAGTAGATAAAAGCCTCACCATTCCGCTAGTATGTATATATGAATGTACCCTCGTATGTGTGTGTGTGTGTGTGTGTGTGTGTGTGTGTGTGTGTGTGTGTGTGTGTGTTCGTGTGTGTGGGTGTGTGTGTGAGTGTGTGTGTCTGTCAGTATGTGTGTGTGCGTGCGTATCCGACCCCAGGCACTGTTTTGTCTGAAATGAGGCTTAAAATCACACGTCTCCCTTCAGCCACGTCTCGTTTCGGCGCGCCAGGGTGAGGTGTGTCCTGAAGCGGCGGTGAAATGCAAAAGTGAAGTGTTAGGAGGTGCGAGGCAGCGCTGGCGAGGCGTCAAAATTCATCAGGGCCCGGAGGCATGTATGATCCAAGGGTTCGATTCCCGCTGCATGGTGCCCGTGGTGGCGGTGGTGGTGGTTGTGGTGGTGGTGGTGGTGGTGTTGGAGGTGGTGATGATGGTAGGACGGACTCTGGCACATCACCGTCAAAAGAATAACGAGTAACTTTTACGAATCAGTTTCCAAGTCGAGATGGAACGTTCTATATTCCATTCTGGGAGGCTGGCGCTGGGAGAGAGGGAGAGGAACAGACAGAGAAAGAGAGAGAGAGAGAGAGAGAGAGAGAGAGAGAGAGAGAGAGAGAGAGAGAGAGAGAGAGAGAGAGAGAGAGAGAGAGAGAGAGAGAGAGAGAGAGAGAGAGGAAATGAGAGGGACAGAAATGGAATGAAGAAATTAAAATAAAAAAAAAACGAAACGAAGAATGTGCGATGCGGTTATGACTAAAACTGGAAAAAAAAGGGAAACAGGAGACATGGGCGAGAAAAAAGTCAGGAGGAAATAAAAGCGAGGACAGGTAAATGGAAAGAGAGAGAGAGAGAGAGAGAGAGAGAGAGAGAGAGAGAGAGAGAGAGAGAGAGAGAGAGAGAGAGAGAGAGAGAGAGAGAGAGAGAGAGAGAGAGAGAGAGAGAAGGGAGAGTGAGAATGAAGGGGAAGGGAAAGGAATGGAAAGGAAGGGGTGGTAGTGGTGGTGGTGGTGGTGGTATGGCAGGTGAGGTGATGGGCGGTGGTGAGAGGGATGAAGGAAATGGTGGTGGTGGCGGGAATGGGGAAGGTGATGGAGTGAAGAGAGGAGAGGAAATGAAAAGCGGAGGGGAGAGGTGGAGGTGATTCAGGATCGAGGGGCGATGGCAGGAGGGGAGCACATAGGTGATGGAGACACAGGGAACACGCAGGTGGCTGGCTGGCTACCGACTCGCTTACACACACACACACACACACACACACTCACGGTAGTAGTAGTAGTAGTAGTAGTAGTAGTAGTAGTAGTAGTAGTAGTAGTAGTAGTAATAGTAGTAGTAGCAGTAATAGTAGTAGCAGTAGATTTTTTGTTGTTACGGATGGACAAAATTACAAATACAAATTCCAAAGAAATACACAAAAGAATAATTTGCATGACTCCACACACACACACACACACACACACACACACACACACAGTTTACCAAGCACACAGTAACGCGTCAGTCTGAGGGTACTGCCGAGGGGAGGTTCATGCGAGGCAGGGTAGGGTAAGGCGAGGAGGAGGAAGAGGAGGAGGAGGAGAAGGAGGAGGACTACAGTAGGTTGGGGGAAGGAAAGGGCGAGATAATGGAAAAAAATGAACACCTTTAGTGCGTCTGCAAGCAGGTGATTTGAATATAAAAACACCCTCGTGCCTTCACTCCCTCTCGCAAACACATTCTTTATTTAAATCAGGGGTGCTAGGGTTCCTCTCTCTCTCCTCCCTCGTCACCTTTATATTTTTCAAACCTTCCTCCTTATCTCCACAAATACCAGTTGGTGTAAACATTGGGCTCCTTTAAAAACACCTGATTAACTATCAAATTCATACACTTTATTAAAACCTTTCCCCACTGTGCGTTTAAAAAAAAAAATAATAGCATTTCCTCTCTGCTTATCTTTTGGCCACCAGATTTTTTGTTTGTACATTTGGCCCATTACTTTCATTCTTTACCTCACCACTTTAGATCTTTCTCATGCTCCCTTCCTTTCTCTCTCTACATATCTCCTTCCCTGCCCCGTTCCACCTACCTCTCTCCCTCCCCCTCCTTCCAATGATGGCGTGAGGGCAGAACGAGAGGGAAAGCAGGAGAAATAGGAGGAAATGTGAGAGAATGCTGGACAACAAGCAGTGAAGGTGACAGAAGGATTGCAAGAGAGAGAAAGAGAGAGAGAGAGAGAGAGAGAGAGAGAGAGAGAGAGAGAGAGAGAGAGAGAGAGAGAGAGAGAGAGAGAGAGAGAGAGTAATCGAATGGGACGGGTTGCCAGGCGAAAAGGGATCAGGCGAGAAGAAATTAGGGGGAACGAGTGAATGTAAACAGGAAGAGGTAAATAAAAAGACACAGACGAACGATATACAATAAAAATTGATAAAAAAAGAAAAAAAAGAAAACTGGACATGTGGTAGAAGAACGAATACTGGGAAAGGTAAAGTAGAGAAATATAGAAGAAAGAGAAAGAGGGAAATAGAGAAGAGAACAGAAGAGAAGGAGAAAGACAAGTTGTAATAAAAGGAATTGAAATATTGCAGATCTTTGGAGCCGTTTTATCAAGACTACTTATCTTCCTCTTGTCTCCTCTCCCCTCTTCATTTACTCTTTCTCTATTCTTTCTCCTCGTGTGTGTGGAAGTGTCCTTGTCTTCTCCTAATGATATATTCGGCTTTGTTTTCATTACGTCATGATTTGGGGATGATACGGCGCACAAATGAAGAGAGACGCGAAGAAAAGATATAGGAGATAGAGGAGAAGGCAGACGAGGAGAGGGGAAGAGAGGAAGAACCAAGAGAAGAATGAGGAAGAGGAGGATGTACTACAAAAATATAATGAAAAAAAAAAGTATCGTAAAATGAAGAGGGAAATAAACGAAAAAATACAAAGAAGAAAAGAAAGGAATGGAGGGAAGGAGGGAAAGAGAGAAAGAAAGATATCATCAAAGAGTAAAAATAACGAAAGAATGAAGGAGAAAGAGGGGGAGTGAGAAAGACAGAGAGAGAGAGAGAGAGAGAGAGAGAGAGAGAGAGAGAGAGAGAGAGAGAGAGAGAGAGAGAGAGAGAGAGAGAGAGAGAGAGAGAGAGAATTAATGTACTTATTGTGTTGATTCTAGTATTATTTCCCTGTAGTATCTTCATTTGCAATTGTAAAAACTCTCTCTCTCTCTCTCTCTCTCTCTCTCTCTCTCTCTCTCTCTCTCTCTCTCTCTCTCTCTCTCTCTCTCTCTCTCTCTCTCTCTCTCTCCTTCTGGGCCATTCCTCACCACTGCACTCCCACCTTCCGCTCAACCTTTCGTTTCTCAACCAAAAACAGCAACGCATCCATCTTATTGAATCACCAGCGTTATTTATTTACATTTCTTTACGTCTCTCCCTCAGTCTTTCCCTCACCGCCGTGCTCCCGTTTATCGGTTCGCCTGTTTATCCTTCCTTCCGTCCCTGAACTAATGCGCATCACAACCTTCGACCCTCGGACTCCACTCTCAAAAGGGAAAGAGGAAATTAAGCTCGCTAATCCCCTCTTCATTCCAGCAACCTTCCATTTTCTACCGACTTTCACCTTTCCTCTTCCTCCTCTTATTTCTCTTCTTCCTGCTGCCTTCCATTATCCACCAAGGTGCCCCGCCTTCCACGCCTCTCACTCCTCATTTTGTTCCACCTTTCCCCTCCCGCTCCTTGTTCCCTAGCCATCCATCTCCTCCAGCCCCGTGACTCCCTCTTCCTGCTTCCTCCTTCCTCTTTCTTTCTCTCTCTCTCTCTCACTCTCGCCACTGCTAGTGTAGTAATGATGGCGGTGCTGGTGGCGGTAACATGGACATTCATAATTCTATCGGCTTAATGTATACATGAACTCAAATCAC
>NC_087152.1:17045000-17055000 GCF_035594125.1 Scylla paramamosain
CAATTTTTCGTTCTTGTTTGTGTAAGGTGAGACGGGATGCACGGTGGGGTATGGGGCAAATGACGCCCAGCAATAGAGGCCTGGGTGACAGACCACTGCACGTGGAAACACCTAACGCTCAGCAAAAGAGCACAACAACAGAACACTCAATGACAGACAGAACGCACGTGGGGACATCTGACGCCAAGCAGAAGACCACAGCAATGCAGTACAGATAATAGTAGACAGAACGTCTCACGTGACGACATCTGACGCCTAGCATAACAATAAAGCACATTTATTAATAGACAGAACGCCTTACGTGGGGAACCCTGACGTTTTAACAGAGCATCAGGTGACAGAACACAACAAGCAAGATCATCTTACAGCCAAACAGAGCACTGGGTGACAGAACACAACACACATGAAGAAACCTAACGTTCCAACAGAGCACTGGACGACAGAACACAACATCAACATCGTTACAGTTGGACGCATTGCAGCACAACAACACTCGGATAACAGCAGCGACAACAACGACATGCTTAACCATCTCGCTTCCGTAACAACACGGAGGAAAATGGTAATAACAATGTAAAGTAATACAGCGTGAAGGGGCCATCTGTACAGCACTTCCTGGAGGTACGTACTAATTGGACACTGGTGCAAAGGTCACCAGCTAAAATTGGCATGGATATTGTAGTATCGAAACACATCTTTGCGTTTCTATCTCTACAGAATAATATAATTTCATCAAGTCAGTGATTTGATAACGATTGTTCTATATGTACGGATAATAGTAATAATTTCCTTTTAATACCTAAGTCTTCACAATTAAAGAGAGAAAGCTTTCTTTGCATAATAGAAATCGGCTTAAGGTAATCGCATCAAATACACGCGGCAAACCACAGTCGCGATATCATGAAAGCAGCGCGACACGATCTACTCGTACAATGCACCATAGTGACAATAAGAGCTTACCGCACCCACCTTAAACCTCTTAATAATGGCAAGGTACGTTGTGTGTATTTACCTTCCAATGCTTTGATGGACGCCACCTGCAGGATGTAACATGCTGGTATTAAGCGCGAAACAAACGTTATACTCAACCCTTCTCTTAATATAGTGACTCAAAGAATCATGTCAAGATTCTTACTTTCCCCTCCAAGGCTTTCGTCTGTGAGACCTTAATAAGCAAATTGAAGGTCACTTCTTCTATTTTATTCCTCAATTAAAACCACAAACTGATTAGAAAAGAAAAATATCATATATTTTTTTTTATTTTGAAGCAGTTAATGAAGATAAATATCGTGGAATAAAACAACAGTTTTGAAAATAAGACATTATCCCCTCAAATCTTTGAATAAAACAGTGAGAAAACCTTATAAAAGCCATAGTCTTAGATTAGAAAGGAAACATATATGATATTTTCTTTTCTAATCAGTTTGTAGTTTTAATTGAGGAATGAAATAGAAAGTGATCTTCAATTTGCTTATTAAAGTCTCACAGACGAAAGCCTTGGTGCAGAAAGTAAGAATCTTGACATGATTCTTTGTCGCTATATTATGAGAATGGTTGAGTATAACGTTTGCATCGCGCTTAATACCAGCATGTTACATCCTGCAGGTGGCGTCCATCAAAGCAGTTTTTTATTTATTTTTTATTTTGAAGCAGTTAATGAAGAGAAATATCGTGGAATAAAACAACAGTTTTGAAAATAAAATAAATCTTTGAATAAAACAGTCAGAAAACCTTATGAAAACTATAGTCTTAGATAAGAAGGGAAACATACGAGTATGTTTTCGGTAAATTTGAAACAGTTGAAGAGAAATGATGTAAAAAAAATGTTCTGAAAATAAGACAGTATCATGTCAAATTTTCGAATAAAACGAACAGATAATCCTAAAATAAACACGAAATTAGATTATATATTTTTTTTCGATTATTTTGAAGTACTTAATGTAGAAAAATCATGTGAAGTAAAAAAAAATATGTTTGAAAATATGGAAGCCACCACTCCCTTTTACGAAACAAAGACAAACAGAAAATTTATTAAAACCGCAAACATTGATTACAAAAAGCATAAGAATATTCATTTCCGATAATTTTGAAGCAGTCAATGAACAGAAATGACCTGGTTAAAAATAAAATTTGAGAATAAAGACCGTTTATCTCAATTTTCGGAATAAAAGAAACTTATCAAAACCAAAAAAAAAAAAAAAAAAGCAAAAAATATAATTTTTTTCGGTTATATTGAATCAGCTGTTAATAAAAAAAATTACGTTAAGAATAGTTTTGAAATATGAACGCTTGTCCTCTTAAGTTCCTGCCATCATGACATCGTCTAGGGACACGTCCGATCGAGTTTTGCTTTAATATAATTTCTTGCTAAATTACTTATTATTTTCTCACCTCTGATATACCAAGGGTATCTAGAACTTACTCAGACTTAACTGCGGGAGAGCATTGGGTGAGAGAAACCTAGAAGTGTGATAGAATGCAGAGAATTTCCTCGTCGTTATGAGATAATTTTTCTATCCTATTTATTTGACGCTTTCCTGTGGTGATGCGGCTAATTACTGTGGTGAGAGTGTGGTGAAAGTTATGGTGATGGTGGTAGTAGTGACAGTGGTTAATTATGGTGTTTTATCGGTGAATGAAAGTGAGTAAGAGGAGCCGTTTTTTATTTTTATTTTTTTTTTCCGCTATTTCGTGAAAAGTATTTCTCTTTCTGATGCCACGCCTACCACAGTCACCTCACACGTCACCTTGAAGCCTCGCCCTTGCATCGCGGCGGGAACCTGGCAGAGTTTGACAGACCACCGCCGCTTGGCCCTCCGCAGACGTTGACACAGACCCAAGGACAACACAGTTCTGAAACCCTGAGCGGCAACGCCATCTGGTAGCACGCTCGTAATTATCGTCAGGCACATGATTGGTGGTTTTAGAAGATACATTTTTTAACATGTTTTCTTACTATTTTGGCATCACAATATCGTCCGTAGAGGTATGATCAACCTGCAAACGATATATACAAGCAATATTCAAATAGCGTATGACGTCTTGAAAAGACAGTAACATAAAAGAAATTTATGACTTACTATTGCTGTTTGATTTAAGTCTTTCATCATAATTATAACAATGTAGATTAGTAATTGTGAGTATATGATGTTCTTATTATAAAATGTTATCATAAATCGATTCTGGGGGCTGCACGGTCGGTTTTCTTAAATAAACTCACGACAAAACTTAAACAAACCTTACTTCTTCACGCTGATTCAGGACATCTGCTTTGTTTTAACAATTGATCTTACTGAAGACTTTGTCATCCTTTATAAATGGATATTGGTTAACGTTGAGGGAAGAATTTTACTTCCAATCAGCCACAGCAGAAACTTCGTCATGTCACCTCCTCGCTTGTTTGTTGACTTTCGTGGCTCACCCAGAGAGCAGCCCAGGTCACTGCCACCTCCAGCCTACCCACACTGATATACACTTGTCCCATGTAATACCCCGTCACCTCGATACATCACAGCGTCATCACAGACAAGCTCTAAGTTAGCACGGGCTTCCAACTCGGATTGGAGAGAGAGAGAGAGAGAGAGAGAGAGAGAGAGAGAGAGAGAGAGAGAGAGAGAGAGAGAGAGAGAGAGAGAGAGAGAGAGAGAGAGAGAGAGAGAGAGAGAGAGAGAGAGAGAGAGAGAGAGAGAGAGAGAGAGAGAGAGAGAGAGAGAGAGAGAGAGAGCAAACTGAACGTAGCTGACAGGTAAGCCGCTGAATGTTCGTGAATCATAGTGTTCCGGATCGTTAGTTTGTTTGTTGTTGAGGTAATGAGGGTAATTTGCTGCTGAGAGGTCGAGGGGCAAGGGGGGAGGCTGCGAATGGCTGGGAGGATGAGAGGTGGGGAAAGGAAAGAGGGGGAGAGGCCGAGGAGGCGGGGTAGGGAGGAATGGGTAGGAGGAAGGGAAGAGGGGGAGACCAATTGCAATCACTCATACCGGGAAAAGAGGTATTAGAATGTCCTTTCCCCTTGGGCTACCCTGTGTGTGTGTGTGTGTGTGTGTGTGTGTGTGTGTGTGTGTGTGTGTGTGTATGTGTGTGTGTGTGTGTGTGTGCTCTTACCTAATCGTTCTCACCCAATTGTATTTTCTTACACGACTGAATAAAGTTACTGTATTCCTTCTGTTTTTTTCAGTGTTATTATTGTTTTTTTATTGTGTGTGTGTGTGTGTGTGTGTGTGTGTGTGTGTGTGTGTGTGTGTGTGTGTGTGTGTGTGTGTGTGTGTGTGTGTGTGTGTGTGTGTGTGTGTGTGTGTGTGTGTGTGTGTGTGTGTGTGTGTGTGTGTGTGTGTGTGTGTGTGTGTGTGTGTGTGTGTGTGTGTGTGTGTGTGTGTGTGTGTGTGTGTGTGTGTGTGTGTGTCATGTGTGTGTCGCCTACCAATCGTGTGTGTGTCACCCAGCCAATCGTTACCCTACGGATAGAGCTCAGAGCCCATAGTGGTCGATCTTTGGGTAGGACTGAAACCACTCACTCACCACACAACGGGGCAGCGAGGCCACAACCCCTCGGGTTACATCCCGTACCTACTTGCTGTTAGATGAACAGGGGCTACACACTAAGAGGCTCACCCATTTGAATCGCCGTTGCCGGGACTGCAACCCGGGCCTTCTCGGTTGTGAGCCATGCTTGCTGACCACTGCACTACGCTATGTGTGTGTGTGTGTGTGTGTGTGTGTGTGTGTGTGTTTGTGTGTGTGGTCAGTCTACTTATATTTCTATATCTACCTACCATCCAGTATTTATAAACAGAATAGCGGGATACAAGACTGGAGTTTCTTTCATTAAGAGATTAATTCACAATGCTGAAGTGTTTAGATGCTATTTATATACAGAGTGCTAAAGAATGACACTTATTTTCCTTCTCGCTGCACCACGCGCCTCCAAACACACAAGTGTCTTCATAGAACCCCACGCCGGTAGATAGGAACAGGATCACCCACGCATACTGAGAGCCACGTCTATTGAAAAAGGGAGCGATTGAGCGCACATTTGACAACCTCAGAATGAAATTATGGTAATAGAGAACGTAACTAGATAAATAGGTTAACTCAAGTATGAAGAAAATATCTACATAATTTGAATGTAATGGGGAAATAAGGAAAGGTAGTATAATATGAAGAAATTGTATTAGAAAGGGGATAGATTAGCAATGTAGATAACTTCAGAAACACAACACTAACGAATGAATGAATACGTGAACTTCTGTGTAGAAAATATTGTAGTATAACCCTGCCAGTGAAGAAATAAAATTCTGTTTTATAATTACGAGTCACGTATCAAAGAACTAAAAAAAAAAAAAAAACGAAAATAAGACGAACTAGGAACACAATGAAGAAACAAAAATAGTTCATAGCCATCAAACACTTACTAATGAACCAACGATCGTATAACACACGAAAAATGCTACAAATGTAATGAAGAAATATAAATAAAATGGGATTAAGAAGCAGAAACAAGACATTTATCACCCACCCCCCGCGCCACACACACACACACACACACACACACACACACACACACACACACACACACACACACACACACACACACATTCACTAAATCACTCACCAACACTCACAATTAACAACACAAGTCCTGAGGTTATGGGAACTCAAACTTAATGAACCCGCCAACCATCCGAACTACCGACCTGAAGAAAAAATAAAAAGTTAGTACCCCATAAAAAAAAAAAAAAGGGGGGGACAAGAAAACACTAAAAGATGATGAGGGTGGATGGCAGCGATCGCCTTGCAGTGGCCTAACTCCTGGTAACAGCAACATTACCGCCAGCAAGCAGGCCAATTAGCGCGGCACAAAGGCTGCGGTTGTAAAAATACTGTCTTACACCTGCGACCATGACCGCACAGATACGGTTATGGCGCACCTCTTATTGGGGAGTGTAATTTTTGGTGTTTTTTCCGCGTGGAGGGAGAAGTAGAGGGTGAGGTAAGGAGGGAGAGGATGATGTTTGTGTGTGTAACCTCTCCCTTTCTCTCTCCCTTTCTGCTATGCTACTTTTACTCTCCCTCGAATGTTTCCTCCGCCTCCTTCTCCTACTTCTCCTCTTTCTCTTCCTCCTCCTCTTCCCTCTCTTCCTCTTCTTTTTCCTGTATCTTTTTTTTTTGTCACTGATATTATTTGGTCGTCGTGTGTGTGTGTGTGTGTGTGTGTGTGTGTGTGTGTGTGTGTGTGTGTGTGTGTGTGTGTGTGTGTGTGTGTGTGTGTGTGTGCGCGTGTGTGTATGTATTTGTTACAGTGATTGTCAGTGCCCGTCCTCACCTGCTGGACAATACCACCTGTGCACACTCCAATAAGTACACACACACACACACACACACACACTCACACACACACATACACAATACTCGGACACGACCGGAATCCAGAAAGAGAGGGAGAAAAAAAAGAATAGGTAATAAAAAAAAAGGAGGCAAATCTACGAACGTACAAAATATCTGTACACTTTTTCCCCTCGCATACATTTCCTTTTTTACTGAAGGAAACTGCAAGTCACGTCCACTGTAAATTCGTGGCATAAATTCCAGACGCAAACTGAGCGTAAAAGAACCTTAAGGAGGGAGGGGGAAGAGGAAGGAGAGAAGAGAGGGAGGGAGAGAGAGAGAGAGGGGGGATGGGGGAGGGGGAGAACCTACATGTGGCGAAAATTGTGAGTTCCGCGCGCCACAAATTTCTCGTAAACGACAGCTGTTGCGAGCACGGGGACCGAACCACCTTCAGGGAGCGGAGACAAAATCCAGTGTTCAGCCTCGTTAAGGCCCCCGACGAGACGTGTGGCCACTGCTTGGACCTTCTGCCCCTCATTCCCTCCTTCCCTCCAACCTAATGCTTCTCCCCCTTCCCATCCCTCCTACAGTCCACCCCCCTCGCCCTCCTTCTCCTTCTCTTCCTCTCCCTTCTCTCAACTCCCACTTCCCTATTTGCGCTTTTCATGCCCACCTCTCCCCTCAATCTCTCCCTCTCTCCCTCTCCCTCTTGTCCTTCCTATTCCTCCTACCTCCCTCCTCCTATGTGGTGGCAGTTCGCTGGCTAATTTAGGTGAGTCTAACGTAAAATGAGTTTTTAGCTTTCTATATCGCAGTCCTTAACAAGGCAAAATACGAGAGAGAGAGAGAGAGAGAGAGAGAGAGAGAGAGAGAGAGAGAGAGAGAGAGAGAGAGAGAGAGAGAGAGAGAGAGAGAGAGAGAACGTTAAGTATTTAATTAGTGGCTGATAGAAGAGCGAACCTGCACAAAAATAAATAAAACCCTCACAGCAAACAATTATCTTTTACTGCTCAATCTTCTGTCTTTTTTTTTTTTTTAATTGTGGGTTTCGGGAAAAAAAGAAGGAGAGTCCAGCGGGAAGCATAAACCCCGCAGCAATGAAAAAAATCCAGGTATCACCATAAACGTTAAATTTCTCTGCTCCGAAAACGGCCAATGGGCTTTATAGGCCATTGCGGGCACGGGCCAGATGTGCATCACCACACGTGTCTGCCTGTTATGCTCACTACCTATTTGTTCACCTGACTGAAGGGTTAGATTCAAATGACATTCAATTATGCTGCATTTGCTGAAGGTCCTTGCAGGATCTCCGGTCTCATTCTTTTCTTCATGGGTACGTAAGAGGATAAGGGAAGCTACAAGAAGCCACAAGGTATACATGTGGCGGTCTCTTTATTAAACATACATACCATCTCCCGTCTCCTTCGTCTCCTCATCGGTACATAAAAATATAAGGGAAACTGCAAGAGGCCATTAGCTCTACACGAGGAACAATCTCTTTATAAAACATGCATACTTGCCCTCACTTATCATCTCTATCCATAAATTTACCCAATCATCCTTTTAATCTCCCATTTATACGCCACTAACAACGTGATAGCCGACTCTTGGGACCAGTTTTTGTCTATCTCTTTTGAATGTATCATTATCAAACTCGAATTTACTTCTTGTCCTGTACTAATTACTAACACTCTATATCTACCACTTTTTTGGGGGAGGGAGGTAGTTTTTTGTGTATCTGTTTCAAATGTATATTTATTTCTTTACTTTTTGTCCTGTACTGATTACTACAATTCTTCATTCTCTTTTCCTCCCCCTTTTTATCCTCCTCCTCATTTTCTTTTTCCTTCTCTTTCAGCATCACGAAGACAATTCTGACGTCGTTTCCTTGTATCATTCACCAAATTAGCAGCTCTTTACTTGAGGAAAAATAGTCAATTCCGCCAGGGAGAGCCGCCTCCCATGCCCTGCCTTCGCTCCGCCCTCAGACCAGCACGAATAAACTAACACTGGTCTTTATTCCTAAACGCTTCGACATCTGATCTTGAGTACGTTTAATAGACTTTAGCGTTCTCAAGGGTGTTTTCATGATTCTAATGAGAGTTTAGCTGGAATTATGTACCATCAAAAGGGATAAAAAGGTACCCATCTAAAAAAAAAATGAAACTCATATATATAATCACCTCTGTTCCCTTTGAAAATACGTAATTTGAAGGAGAAACAACCTTTAAGAATGCTGCTGATTCCGTGAACTTCTGTGGACATAGTGTTGCATTGTTATGTACATGGAAGATATTAAAAAAAAAAAAAATTACAATGGCTTCGAGAACATAAAAACACAAGCGATTTAATGGAACTTCGAACTTAGGTAACATTGTTATGTACATAGAACACATTAAAAACAGTAACAAGACGAAGATAACGTACAAATGAGGCTTAGAGAGAGAGAGAGAGAGAGAGAGAGAGAGAGAGAGAGAGAGAGAGAGAGAGAGAGAGAGAGAGAGAGAGAGAGAGAGAGAGAGAGAGAAAGAGAAAGAGAAGCGAAAGAAGAGAGAGTTTGTATAAGATTAAGCAGCAAGAGTAACTAACACGTTCCCTGGAGTGTTCGTCGTAGTCCAACTAAATCTTTGTGTTGGTGAGGCGCTGCGTAGTAATGTATTAGATGGGACAGCTTGAAAATAGCACGGTGTCGCTGTAATGAAGACTCCTCTCCTCTCGACGTGTGGGAAGAGCGGTGTGGTGGTGGTGGTGGTGATGGGGGTGTTGGGGAGAGAGAGAGAGAGAGAGAGAGAGAGAGAGAGAGAGAGAGAGAGAGAGAGAGAGAGAGAGAGAGAGAGAGAGTAGTTTGTGTTTAGTGTTGTTGTTGGTGGTGGTGGTGGTGGTGGTGGTGATGATGGTGGTGATAGGTGTTTGAAATGGTGATGGCAGTGTTTGTTTTCTGCGGTTATTGTTGTTGTTGTTCTTGTGATGTTCTTGTTGGTTTGGGTAATGGGTGGTGGTGATGGCAGTCATGGTGGTGGCATTAGTGGTATGACGGCAGAGAAGACTGTTGTGGTGATGGTTGAATTAATGATGTAGACAGTGGTGGTGATGAATGTGTACAGACAGTATTGTTGCTCTTGGCGGCGGTGGTGGTGAAGTTTATTATGGTGGTATTGGTATTTTCAGTGGTGGTGGTGGTGGCGGTGGTGGTAGCGGCGTTGGTGGCGGTGGTGGTGCTAGTAGCCAGTATAATTTTTCTAAGGTGGTGCTGATATTAATGTTATTCTCGCTATTGCTGCTTTTGCTGGTGGAGTTTACTATGGTAGTATTGGTATTGGCGGTGGCAGCGGTGTGGTGGCGGCCGTGGAATACAAGGGCGGTGCGGTGGTCGGAGTCCAGGCCGCCGCATACTTGGCGGGCCGCGGGGCTGCGTGCCTCGGCCGCGGCCTGGAGACAAGAATGCCCGAGGGAGGGACTTCAAAGGCGCGGCGAAGCGATCATGGAGTTCCAAGAGAGGAATTAGTTCGTAGGTCAAACTTCATCTCTCTCTCTCTCTCTCTCTCTCTCTCTCTCTCTCTCTCTCTCTCTCTCTCTCTCTCTCTCTCTCTCTCTCTCTCTCTAGTCCTTTTCACCGTCCGCTTAACGTCCTTTTAAGCAATTTATCTTCCTTCTCCTTCTCCTCCATCTTCTCCTC
>NC_087152.1:17062500-17077500 GCF_035594125.1 Scylla paramamosain
TCTTTCTTTCTTTCTTTCCTTCCTTCCTTCCTTCTTTCTTTCCTTTTCTACCCAAAATCTCTCTCTCTCTCTCTCTCTCTCTCTCTCTCTCTCTCTCTCTCTCTCTCTCTCTCTCTCTCTCTCTCTCTGGTCCAATGTCCTTTCCTTCAGGCTAAAACTCTCATCAATATTAAAATAAATGTTAAAATATTAAAATAATCGTTAGAAAAAACATAGAAAAAGAAAATGCAGGACTTAGGTATAAAAACGCAACTTACTCGTACACACACACACACACACACACACACACACACACACACACACACACACACACACACACACACACACACACACACACACACACACACACACACACACACACACACACACACACACACACACACACACACACACACACACACGTGGGAAAAGGAAAGACCCACCCAAGGATGGAAGGAAATTAAATGAAAAAGTGCAAAACGTGTTAGAAAGAAAGAACGAAGGAAGGAAGGGAGGGAGAGAGAGGGAGAGGGAGAGAGGGAGGCGCCTGTGATATATAACAGCACATTGGCACAACACGAGGCGATAGAGGAGTGGGAGAGAGAGGTGAGAGGGAGGGAGAGGGAGGCAGAGGGTAGGTGGATAACAACAGTTCCGTCATTGTGGAGCGAGAGCTGGGTGAAGTGGAGGAGGTGGATGAGGGTGGAGGTGGAGGTGGAGGTGACGAAGGTCTGCGAGATGCAATGAATTTCAGCCGGTGGGGTGGAAGGTTAGGGTGGGGGCGGCGGGGGGATGGTGGGGGGCTGGGGTTGAGTTGAGACAAAGGACTGTGTAGGAGTGGGATGGATTGGTTAGGAAGGGGGAGAGGGAGGAGAGAGACGGGAGAGAGGAGAGAGAGAGAAAGGGAGGGCAGTTCACGAGCGTAGGAGGGAAAGAGGGGTAAGTGGTGAAAACGGAGAAGCCTGGGAGAGGTGCTGGAGTGGTGAGCGGGAGAGGGAAGCGGTGGAAGGAAGAAGGGAATAGCAGCATGCAAGTGTGAGTGTTGAGGGGGAGAGAGAGAGAGAGAGAGAGAGAGAGAGAGAGAGAGAGAGAGAGAGAGAGAGAGAGAGAGAGAGAGAGAGAGAGAGAGAGAGAGAGAGAGAGAGAGAGAGAGAGAGAGAGAGAGAGAGAGAGAGAGAGAGAGAGAGAGAGAGAGAGAGAGAGAGAGAGAGAGAGAGAGAGAGGTGGTATACACATGTTAGGGGTTCAAGTTTGACAGAGAAAGCGGAGTGGAAGTGAAGATGGGATGGGATGGAAGACAAGGGGAGAAGCAGGAGGAGGAGGGTACAGAAAGCAAGGGGTAGGAGGACAAGACTGGTGAGGCAGGAAGGACTGGAGAGGGGTAAAGGCAGGGAGGGAGGCAGAGATGGAGGTAGGAAGGGAGGCAGCGTGTAGATGTGCAGGTTTGGGGCGGCAATTCCACTAATGACACATTGTCCCAAGACGAATGCCTTCATCACCCGCCGCCCCGCCACGCATCGCAAGCCAATCCTCAAAATGTCCCTAATTGGCCAAATGCCTCGCCATTATAGCCTGATGCGCCTCGTCCGCCTCATCTGCCTTGCCCGGAGCGGCGGCGACGACTTCAATTATCGAAAAATATAAAAGGGATGAATGACACGAATGGCGGATAATCAAAGCAACTTTATCTCTCTGCTCAATCTCCATAACGCTATAGTGTTTTATTACGAACAGCGAGCGCTGGACCAGGGACCTGGATGACTTTCTGATAAATTGCCGAGATTAACGTGTCTCCGGTAGCGCCTGATATGGTAAACACCAGCCAATTATTAAGGCAGCAGCAAGATACATTGGTACGAGGCACTGCTATTGACGCCGCGGTATATTGCATTAAGCCTCCCACACTCCCAGCCACCTCCTCCTCCCCACCACCCAGCTAGCGAGTCCCGACAAGGCCTCCCCACACCGCGCTTCCCCCTCATGTATGTTTACTGTACAATGTGGGGGATGCACTGATTATTATAAGTAGTGTTGCAGGTTTCATGTAGTATTTTATCCCTTTGAGTTATTTATTAGGTGTGTGTGTGTGTGTGTGTGTGTGTGTGTGTGTGTGTGTGTGTGTGTGTGTGTGTGTGTGTGTGTGTGTGTGTGTGTTTTTAGTACCTGCTTTATACACTAGTCTGTACACTATGTTAGTACCTCTCTCTCTCTCTCTCTCTCTCTCTCTCTCTCTCTCTCTCTCTCTCTCTCTCTCTCTCTCTCTCTCTCTCTCTCTCTCTCTCATAACAATCCAACCACACACAAACAGTCACTTTCCCACTCCACACACACACACACACACACACACACACACACACACACACACACACACACACACACACACCTAGCTCCCCCCACAACACGCACACACACACACAGTAACTCAAAGCACACATACGAGGTGTGTCATTAAAGTTCCAGGACTGGTGTCCTAAAAGATGAATTTCAAACCCAAGCCACAAACCACCATATTTCCCCTTCAAAGTAATCCTTCTGGAGTATACAACTGCGCTCCCAACCCTCTACAGTCACTAATCTTTTTCTTACGTGCTTTTAAAATCATGTCCTCTGTTGCAGGTCGTTTAACAATGAGCGCTGAACAGCGAACAAACTTGAAGTTTTTGGTGCAGTTGGGGAAAACGCCGTCAGAAGCACTGGGTATGCTGCAAAAAGTGTACGGGGATGAGACAATGTCACGCTCACGTGTTTTTGAGTGGTGCAAGAGGTTCAAAGAGGGCCGGGAGGACGTGGAAGATGACCCCAGGAGTGGAAGACCCTCAACGAGCAGGAATGAGGCCAATGTTGAGCGTGTCAAGCAGATGGTGCGTGACGATCGTCGGTTGACTGTTCGAAAGATCGCAGATGAGCTTGGCATGAACCACAACAGCGTGTGGAAGATTATCACTGAAGATCTGGGCATGCGGAAAGTCTGTGCGAAGATGGTGCCGAGACTCCTGAACGATGACCAGAAGGGACGACGCATGCAGGTGTGTCAGGACATCCTCGAGCGTCTGGAAACTGAACCAGACTTGCTCAGGAGAGTCATCACCGGCGATGAGTCCTGGGTATTTGAGTACGACCCGGAGACCAAACGCCAGAGCCTTCAATGGAAGAGTCCGGCGTCGCCACGGCCGAAGAAAGCAAGGCAGTCCAGGTCCAGCTTCAAGGTCATGTTGATCGCTTTCTTCGATGTGAGGGGCATCGTCCACTGCGAGTTCTTGCCACAGGGCCAGACAGTCAACCAACATGTGTACAAAGAAGTACTGCGGCGTCTGCTTCGTGCAGTGCGCGAGAAGAGGCGGGAGTTGTGGCAGGGCAACTCGTGGCTGCTTCACCACGACAATGCGCCTGCTCACAATGCCCTGAGCATCAGAGAGTTCTTGGCCAAGAAGAACATCGCCGTGCTGGAGCAACCGCCCTACTCACCTGACCTCGCTCCGTGCGACTTCTTCCTCTTCCCCAAGCTCAAGGAGGTCATGAAGGGGACCCGTTTTGATGATGCGGACGACATCAAAAAGGCCGTGACGACGGAGCTGAGGAGCATCCCGCAAGAATCCTTCCAGCAGTGCATGCAAGCCTGGCAGAGAAGGATGGACAAGTGCATGCGGTGCCAGGGGGATTACTTCGAAGGAGATAACCTATAGTTTGTAGCCTGGATGTGAAATAAAACTTGTGTGGCACCAGTCCTGGAACTTTAATGACACACCTCGTACACTCTCACAGTAGAGTCCACACGACCCACAAGCGATGAGCATTCCCTAATTATCCCACACAGTACATTTATATCTGGGTGAAATTGAGCCAAACGCGTCAATTAACCTAAAGGGCACCCTGACACCCCTCTCACTCGTTCGTTACCGGTGACACACACACACACATACACACACATACGCAGACACACGCACACACACACTCCCCCTCTCGCAGACAACCGCCCACCCTTTATCCGGAACTAATTAACCACGCTATGGGGAAAAAAATCATGGTGGATGTTGGTGGATGTGGCATGTAGGTTTGAGGGGGAGAGGAGGGTGGAGAGAGAGGGAGAGAGGGATTAGGTACTGTATGTGTCAGCTGGGTGAGTATTGATAGAGGAAGGGCATATGTATATAATTATGATTGTATTTCCCTGCCCCAGCTGATCAGAGAGAGAGAGAGAGAGAGAGAGAGAGAGAGAGAGAGAGAGAGAGAGAGAGAGAGAGAGAGAGAGAGAGAGAGAGAGAGAGAGGAGGGGGGGGTAGTGGATGGAGCCTGTGTGTGCATGTTTGTCCTCCATTTGAGCTAACAATGAACACATTATTTGTAGCATGTGCAACAATGAAAGACTTTATAATGAGAGACTTTGGAAAGAATAACAAAGGACACACACGCGCGCTTTTTACACCAAATTCCAACACAAAAGAGATTTATAAAACGTCTAATGTGAATAATTACAGCCATGATCCTACCGTTAACTGTAAGGGACAAATTATACTATGCAAATGACAATATAAATGACCGCCTCAATTTATCTCCGAGCGTATCACTAACTGGACGATCGTATTTCAAATGCTTCCCAATTTGTGCCACCAGCCCCTTAGCACACACTCCCGGAAGCTTAGTTAACGAACATATTTACGTTAGTCACTAGCACCATGTAACGAGAGAATAGCGACAAGGCAAGGCCAGCAGTGTGCATTTGTGCATATTACTGAGTGTTACTGAGAGCATTAGTTTCTAGTTTGTGTCTGTGTAGTATTTTCACAGTAGAGGGGACGAGTTTTGCAATGGAACTAATAGTGAACACAGAGAAATCGCAAACCTGCTTTTATTTATTTTTCTTATGTAAGAGGAGTATTGGCCAGTCTCTAAAGAAGAGCCGAATGGTTTACGCACTATGTTTAACTTTATAGCATATTACAATTACTTATGTAGTTGTGGTCAATAAACTATGTTATACAATTGTGTATAAAAGATAAAATTGGACGTGTCTAGACTCCATCAAGAGGTATCACCCAAAAAGATAGAGAGGAAAGTATTTTGGTAGTAATCAAACTCTACTTTTACTCGATCTGCGTTTCGTTCTCGGTACATTTCTCCACATCACTCAATTGCTTCACGGAGGTCGGTCACTTTCATCTAATTGTGCGCGCATCTCCACCCACCCGCCCGTCAAGTGGCTTCACAACTCCAGCGTCATGACACATGGCGTGATGGTGCAAATGTCAAGGTTGTCCAGGAAATAACAAGCCAGGAAAAGGCCAGTAAGACAGTCCAGCAGCCTCCACGATGCGCTGGTTATTTATGCAACGACATCACTGACAAATATCACCTACGACGGATGTCACTTTTAATCTCTCTCTCTCTCTCTCTCTCTCTCTCTCTCTCTCTCTCTCTCTCTCTCTCTCTCTCTCTCTCTCTCTCTCTCTGAGGGCCTCTTGTGAAACCCTCCGGCCTCTCATCAAGACAATTTGCAAACGCCACAGAGATGATTAATCAGGTTCTCATGGATGTTTTTCACCCATTGATGGCGTAGAATCGTTACATCAAAGTACCACTAGAAAAAGTTCCTGAAAACCCCAATAAATTCCGCTAGACTTTGTTAGTGGTTGGCAGGATTAAGCGTCTGTATGTTTTAAAATACGGTTGCTGCAATACAGAGGTTTACACAGACGAAGTTGGGAATGATTAATTAAAAGAAAAAGTCTTTGATGTAACCCACTAATTCCACATGACTGAGTGAACTAATGTGTGTACTCCTGTCTCTCTCTCTCTCTCTCTCTCTCTCTCTCTCTCTCTCTCTCTCTCTCTCTCTCTCTCTCTCTCTCTCTCTCTCTCTCTCTCTCAGTGTTATATGCATTGAACATTACATTACGCAACACTAGGTCATCAGTGCTCCATATTTACCCACTCCGAGGGGCTTCACCGCACTATTAGTTCCGTGCAGGCGGGGACGTAGGGGATATTAGAAAGCGTAAATTGAGCTCCCTGTATTTATCCTTGTCGCTCGTGCAATAAATGTTGGCCATCACAAATAGTGCCATGGTGTATTGCAAACATTTGTGTTAACGTGGGAACAAGTTTTTATACAGCAGCCATTGTAATTGACGAAATTATCTGTATTATAAATCGGTTTTCCGGAGAGAGAGAGAGAGAGAGAGAGAGAGAGAGAGAGAGAGAGAGAGAGAGAGAGAGAGAGAGAGAGAGAGAGAGAGTCTACATGTCTGTCTACCTGCTTGCCTGTCCATCTGCCTGTCAGTGTGAATCTATCTGCTTGTCAGCCTCACTTTGAATTTTCTTACTTTTTTTTTTTACTCAAGTGTGTGTGTGTGTGTGTGTGTGTGTGTGTGTGTGTGTGTGTGTGTGTGTGTGTGTGTGTGTGTGTGTGTGTGTGTGTGTGTGATTACATCATGGTCTTTTATTTATATTCTTTTATGTCTGGTTGTCAATCTGTCTGCCTCTCTGTCTTCCTGCCATTCTACGAGTATCTATCCATCTGTCCAACATCTATCTCTTTTGTAATTTCACTCCTTTTATTCCACCTGCCTGCCTGCTTCCCTGCCTGCCTTCCTGCCTGCTTGCATATCTACACTCGCTAAATGGGGTTTGCATTTCTAGCGGAATTTAGGTGTGCAAGTTAACGTTTCATGTCATTATACATGCATCCTTGCACATATTTACGAACGGTACAGCGACAAAAGAATGACACAGATCCACGCAGCCTTTCCGAGGTTGATGAGCGTGTAACTCGCTGGCCTGCAGGAACAGAGGGAGAGGTAACGTGGCCAAACCCAACAAGCCTTCAGGTCCCTCGTAACTAGCCCCACACACACTTTTAGAGACGTAAGTCCTTTTCATTTTACTCTTGGCAACAAAGTAAGCCACTAAGAACACGAAAATTAAATGAAAAGAGGCTTGCCATGTTGCTGATCCCAAGAAAAGTAAAAATAAGGGATTTGCAAAACGTAGGCCAATCTAAACAGGATAAAGTAATTCATTCAATCGCTGCTCTCTCATATTAACCAATACTATACATATTCCTATGCTAACAAATACTGGACCGGACCTCAACATGCCTGACTCAACAGAAATAAAGCTACTACGTAAGACTTATAGTTTGATGATACGTGACATATGTAATGAATCTTGCGTTGCCTCAGAGGTCTCAACAATACAGTTAACAGAAAAGTATTTGAGGTAAAAATACTTAAAAAAAAAAGTAATAGTAAAAGTAAATCAATGCAAAAAAAAGGTACAATGAAAATCATGAATAAAAGTGTAACTGGAACTATATAAAAGTATCAGCTGAAACAAAAAAAAAAGAACAAAATGCAAAGAAAAATATCTCTTGAATCAAGAAAAAAAGTACAACTAGAATAATTAAAAAAAAAAGCTGAAATCATAAAGAAAATAAAATACAGTTAAAAAAAAGAACGCAATCACCACTAAGAACACGACTAAAATACCAACATAGTTATGAAATGAAAAAAATAAAAAAATAAATAAATAAAACCACCTAGAAGAGCACCTTAAGGGAAAATGGACAGCAGAGAACCAAGCGGGCAAGTGGACGAAGCGGGCAAGTGGGCAGTGATCCTACCACTGCCTGGAGAGCACACGGGGCATAAGGAAAGGTCTCTCCCAATCAAGAATCGCTGCCTCCTGCCATTTCCTTTTCCGCTGCTCGCCCTAATGGAAATGTGTGTGTGTGTGTGTGTGTGTGTGTGTGTGTGTGTGTGTGTGTGTGTGTGTGTGTGTGTGTGTGTGTGTGTGTGTGCGTGTGTGTGAGGCAGAGAGAGAGAGAGAGAGAGAGAGAGAGAGAGAGAGAGAGAGAGAGAGAGAGAGAGAGAGAGAGAGAGAGAGAGAGAGAGAGAGAGAGAGAGAGAGAGAGAGAGAGAGAGAGAGAGAGAGAGAGAGAGAGAGAGAGAGAGAGAGAGAGAGAGAGAGAGAGAGAGAGTATTGTAGTGCCGCGGCTTGTACTATGTGTGTGTGTGTGTGTGTGTGTGTGTGTGTGTGTGTGTGTGTGTTTGTGTGTGTGTGTGTGTGTGTGTGTGTGTGTGTGTGTGTGTGTGTGTGTGTGTGTGTGTGTGTGTGTGTGTGTGTGTGTGTGTGTGTGTGTGTGTGAGTGTGTTGGGCAGGTGTTCAGAAATGAGACAGACAAAACAGACAGGACACACACAAAGACAGACAGACATACAGACACACACACACACACACACACACACACACACACACACACACACACACACACACACACACACACACACACACACACACACACACACACACACACACACACACACACACACACATATACACATAAAAAAAAAAAACACGCGCGCTCGCACGCGCGCACGCACGCGCGCACGTACAGTACAAGCCACGGCAGTACAGCTAAACGTACACACAAAAAAAAAGAGAAAGAAAAAAGTTTCCGAGCTGCACCAGAGTTCAGCTCAAACACTCAGTGAAAATGTACCAGTTGTTGGGAATTTTTCTAATAAACAAATCTATTAAATAGGATAAAAATATGTATAGTAATATGCGTTGAATTCCGCTTCAATTTACCTATTTTTTTTTCAGAGAACCTTATTTTTTTGTGGGAACAATGTTATTCGAAAAAGATATAGTTCACGTACAGAAATACACTTACGAATAAAAAAAAAGTATTGCCTAACAAACAAGGAATGTTCGCCATTCTTTTTTTTTTTTCCCAGCCAAAAGATACTAGGTCGCTGTTATACGTTTTAACAAGCACGAAGATTTCAAAGCACACCAAATTATTAAACCCGTATTACAAATCACCTAGACTTCCTATCACCCGCCACCAACAACCAATACCACCACGAACATTAACATCAACACTATTCACGTAAGACTATGAAAGTAAAAAAAAACAAAGCACCTATAATTTCCACCTACACAACCAGCTCGCTTCACGGTCTACCAGCGCGGTATGGGATCGTTCCAAGTGAATAAGAAAAAAAAAAATGTTCTTGGGAGCTGAGTGAAGCTGACCACACGAGGACTGTCTCTATCTCTCTCTCTGTGTCTGCAGAGTTGGGCGCACTCTATGCACACCAGAATGCTATCAAGGCCAGAAAATAAGACGAAATTACTGGTGATTCATACTTGGGCTGAAAATACCTGTCCTCAAAGTGAAGTATAAAAATAGATATTGCAGCTCCCTGAGACACGGAGAGTGAGGCAGGCGAGGCGGCAAGCAGCGCGTCGAGACAACCTCATTAAGCCTCGCCGCACCTACGCCGCTGCACCAGGAACACTTTGATTTCATTGTTTAGCGCGTTGCATGCATTAATAGCACAAGGAGAGCATGAACGTAATCTTTGCATACAGGGAAGCGAAATGATATGCTGGGAATAATCACAAATCAGTCTCGTTTCTTACTTTTCATACAATAGTCAAGCTTACGTACGACGCTTCTGATGATGCTGTTAGGGATGACGAGTAGGTTTGGATGCTCTTCATTCAGAGAGAGAAATAAACCTTTGTGGAAAATAACAAGTGGGTATCTATATTATTACTAACAAAGTTACAGACCGAGGGTGGTTCATTTTGTGCTGCAAAATATAAGTTACTACTCTAACTTAGGCTAGAATGAGAGGGAAGAGAGGAGAGACAGAGAGAGAGGGAAAAATATTACACCATGGAATGAATACCGAATTAAGGAAGAGATAGGAACGTAGGGAACGGTGGTGTATTTTCAGGGAGGGAAAGCGAAAGAGAAGCAGACAGAAAGGGAGGGGTAGAGGGAGCGACGGAGGGAGGGAGGAAGGGAGGGAGGGAGGAATAGAAGGATGGAGGGAAGGAAGAAGGGACAGACGAGAAATGACAAGGAGAGGAAAAGATGGGAGGGATGACGAGAATGAGGGAGGAAGTGGAAGGAGGCAAGAAGGGAAGGAAATATAAGGGATATGAGACAGAGAAAAGAAGGGAAAGAAAGGACAGATGGAGGTAGACAGGAATGAGAATGACACACAAGGACGAAGGGAGACCGAGGAGAGGAGGGAAGGAGAGAAGACAGAGGAAGAGAGGGAGAGGAGAGGAGGGAAGATGACACAGAGGGAGAGAGGGAAGGAAAAGAGAGGAGCAGTGAAGGAGGGACAACACAGAGGGAGAGAGGGAGGGAGAGGAGAGGAGGATGGAAGGAGGGATGGCGCGGAGCTACTCGGGTCACGTTTTGAGCGTGCCATGAGGGCCTTGCAGGGGCGCACGGAAGGAGGAAAAAGGCTGAGGGGACGTGGAAGACACTTAAAAACGGGGCTTTTATCTTCTCCTTCCACTTCCCTCGATATTCTCTCTCTCTCTCTCTCTCTCCTCTCTCTCTCTCTCTCTCTCTCTCTCTCTCTCTCTCTCTCTCTCTCTCTCTCTTCCGTAAACGTAAATGTAATCTCGACCACTCCACCTGTCTCCCTTAAGTCTTCACAGTTTAAGAATGTAAATATTAACTCATATAGAGATATCACTTACCTCAAAGCCTTTTTCACTCTACCTGCAAGGGGAGAGAGAGAGAGAGAGAGAGAGAGAGAAGAGGAGAGAGAGAGAGAGGAGAGAGAGAGAGAGAGAGAGAGAGAGAGGCAAGAAGGAAAGAAGGAAAGGATAGGAACGGGTAGGAAAAGGGATAAGAAGGAAGGAAATGAAAGGAAATTAAACAAGACTCAATAAAAGGGAAGAAGAAAAAAGGAAAAAACCTAAGGGAATTATATCAAAGAGGAAATTATTTTAGAAACGCAGCTCTACGGAACTTGAAAAATAAAATCACAAAAAACATGTAGGAAAGGAAAAAAGCGAAGAAAAGAGAAAAGAAACTAAATGGCAAAGGAAATGAAAAGATGTGGAAATTAACGAAAGCAAAAAATAAAACATAAAAAGAAAAATGTAAAAAACCGAAAAAAAATGGACATAGAATAAATATAAAAAGAAAAAAAAACAAAGGAAGTTAAGGAAGGAGAAGAGGCAGGAAAGTAGAGCATGATAAAAAGCGAATGCTAAGGGGGAGTAAAAAATAACAAAAAATATGATACGGAACAAACAGAAAGGGGGAAAAAGGAAAGTGAGGGGAAGGAGAGGATAAAACTTACAGCAAGAGAGGGGAGACAAAAAGAGCCACAAAATACACGAGAAGAAGAAAAAGAAGAAGGAGAAGGAGAGAGAGAGAGAGAGAGAGAGAGAGAGAGACAGAGAGAGAGAGAGAGAGAGAGAGAGAGAGAGAGAGAGAGAGAGAGAGAGAGAGAGAGAGAGAGAGAGAGAGAGAGAGAGAGAGAGAGAGAGAGAGAGATTAAAGAAGAGAAGATAGGAAGAAAAAGGGAGGAAGGAAATACGGATGGGAGGAAGAAAGAAAGAAAGGAGAGGAGGAGGGAAGGATAAAGAGAGGGAATCAATGTCACCTCAAGGAATACAGAAAGGAGGGAAGAAGGGAAGCAAGACAGGAAAGGAAAAAGCGACAAAGGGGGAAAGAACAGACGGAGGGAAGGAGGGAAGAAAGAGTGGAATAAAGGAACAAAGGAAGGAAGGAAGGAAAGACAGAAAGCAAGGAAGAAGGGAAGGAAGGAAGGAAGAAGGAATAACAGGAAGGAAGGAAGAATGGAAGGAAGGAAGCATGAAAAGAAGGAAAGAAGAAATGAAGGAAGGAAGGAAGGAGAATCAATGCCACCTGAAGAGAAAAGGGAAAACAGACATGTTCAACAAGAGAGAGGGTAGAATGAAGAAGAGAAAGTAAGGAAGGAGGGAAAAAGGAAACAAGGAGAACGTCATTGTAAGATAAAGAAAGAAGGAAAAATATCAGACGGAGGAGGGGACCAAGGTGTTCCGGAAGGAAGGAAGAGAGAAAGGAGGGAGGGAAGGAAGGAAGGAAGGAAGGATAGATGCGGAGAAAATGTCATTGTCACTTAAAGAAAGAAAGGAAAAATGCTAAACAGAGAGAGGAGAAGTAGTGAAGGAAGGAAGGAAAGAAGGAAGGAAACAAACCTGAGGAGTAAATATCACTGAGACTTGAAGAAAGAAGAAAATAAAATTGGTAAACAGAGACAAGAGGAAATGAAGGAGTTAGGGAAGGACAGAAAAAAGGAAGGAGGGAAGGAAAGAAGGAAAGAAAGCGAGAAGAAAGGAAGGAAAGTTAAGGAGAGAACGTCATTGCTCCTTAAAGAAAGAGGAAAATGAAAAGCAGAGGCAAGAGAGAGAATGAAGGAGATAAGGAAGGAAAGAAGAAAGGAGGGAAGGAAGGATGGAAAGAAGGAAAGGAAGGCAGATGATGAAGAGTGGAAGTCAATGCCACTTTCCTCTTCCTTGCCCGCCTTTCCTCCTCACTTTGGCCTCCTCTTGATCACTCGGAGGACTAATCAGCTTCCAAGAGCAATTTTTTTTTTATCTTTTATTTCTCTCCCCGAAAATTTAGAAGAGTTTATGATAATGCGGTTTGCAAATAATAAAATGTGAAACACTCCCTCACCCACTCCTACTCCTCTCTTTGCTACCTCGGCCTCCTCTCTTCATCTCTCTCTCTCCCTCTCCCCACTGTTGGCATGCCGTCCCCTCCTCCTCATTCCTCTTCTCCAATTCGTTCATCAGATTACGTCTTACTGATTTCATTATGGTATTACTAAGTCTCCAGGAATATTTTTACGTCTCTCTCTCTCTCTCTCTCTCTCTCTCTCTCTCTCTCTCTCTCTCTCTCTCTCTCTCTCTCTCTCTCTCTCTCTCTCTGGTAATAATAGGTATTTTTTTACGATTTAAAAGTAGATAATATGTACTTATTTTCAACTTTCCTTAAACTAATAAGAAAAGACTATCGCTTCACTGATAATGATAATAACGATGATGATGATGATGATGATAATGACAATGATGATGAAAATGACGAAGACAGACGCAAGAGCAAAAATGGACCCAGATACACAGGGAGGTTCTCAACAAGTGGCAAAGCTCCAGTACAAGAAAAAGCACGTAAAAAAATCGTGGTTACTGGCAGTAGGCGGTGCAAACGAGAAGGAGGGGACGTGGATGGGGCGCTGACAATACGTGGGAGGGAGGGAGGGAGAGCGGGAGGTAGAGGAGGGGACAGGATGGGTGTTAGAGAGTTCAAGAGGGGAGTGTGGGTCGGGGGAAGGAAGGAGAGAGACACGGCAAGGAAGAGGGAGAGAGGCAAGACGATGAGGTGGGTGCCTGTCAGTTTGGCGGCTACAAGAGGCATGTATAGATGCGACATGACGGAGAGCTGCTGTGTGCTTTGTAGATGGTTGTCCTGGAAAAGAGGAAGGGAAGAGGGGCAGCCGCAGTCTTTCCGTGGATTCTTTCTTTTCCAGTCTCGACAAAAAAATAAAAAAAGCTATTGTTATTTATTTTCTTCATTTGTAACTTTCATAACCTCAGTGTTTCGATACGTGTTATTTTTCTCTCTTCCATTTTGACACAGCCTTTCCGTGCCCTCTTTCCTTTCCAGTCTCGCTAAAAGTGTGTTTATCTTGTATCTTCGATCATTTATTTTTCTTCTTTTATAACCTTTACAATCTCAGAATTTCGATCTCTTTATGTATTTTCCTTCCTTCCATTTTTACAACAGCCTTTCCCTGGACTCTTTCTTTTCCAGTCTTGCCAAAAGTGTTTATCCAGTATCTTCAATCATTTATTTTTCTTCTTTTGTAACCGTCATAATCCTTTAATTTCTATTTCTTTATGTATTTTTCTTTCATCCATTTCTATAACAACCTCTACGTGGACTTTTTCTCTTCCAGCGTCGCCATGAAAAAAAGGGGTTAATTCAATCTTTAATCAGTTATTTTTTCTTCTGTAACCTTCATAACCCCACTATTCCAATCTGTTATTTTCTTTCTTCCGTTTATAGAGATAATAAGGTATGGAGGGAAGGATGTGACAAATACACTAAAGTTATGTATATCGACACGGTAAGGCCACTCCATCAAGGGGGAGGAGGATCATAATACTATTAAACGCATCGAAGTAGTTGGAAGGAGACCAATGGAAAGGTCAAAGACAACCTGGAGTCGAGGAAAAGAAAACGATATGTCAAGCTGTAAAGAGCCGTCAGCCTTTTACGTGTGGAAGAAAACTATAGAAGGAAAAACATTACGAGATCTTCTATGAGAGCAAAATGTGGGACACTCATAAGCCATGCAGCCTTGTAAGGGAGAATGAGGATGTTAAGCCAGATAATAACGTTGATGAAGAGGATCAGGATGAGGATGATGATTTCTAGAGGACCAAGGCTCCTTCATGTCTCGCAAAGCTAATGAGTGATAAAGCAGCAGCTTTATATATATATATATATATATATATATATATATATATATATATATATATATATATATATATATATATATATATATATATATATATATATATATATATATATATATATATGTATATATAACCCTTTTCTTTTTTCTTTTTAGATTTCCTTATTGCTGAAAAAATTCGCAAGTTCTTTTTCTTTATTTTGTGGAAACATTTGGCTTTTTTTTTTTTTTAGGCGTCGTTCTTTTGCATTTGAATGTAAAAGAATGTGTGGATTTCATAACGAAATTCAAACTCCTTCAATAGAAATGAACAAATACATACATAAATACATTCATACATACTGTACATACATAAATGCATAGGCGCATGCATGCAAGTATTCGTATGTAGATGAATTAGCATATATACAGATAAACAGACGCACAGGTAGAGAGACAGAGAGACGGACAGACAGACAGACAGACAGACAGACAGATAGACAGACAGACAGACAAATAGATAGATAGATAGATAGACAGATAGATAGATAGATAGATAGATAGATAGATAGATAGATAGATAGATAGAAAGACAGACAGACAGATAGGTAGATAAACATACATATAGATAGATAGATGGATAGAGAGACAAATAGATAAATATATGGAAAGACAGATAGGTAGGTAGGGAGGTAGACAGACATACAGATAAATAGATAGATATATATATAGAAAGATAGAAAGACAGATA
>NC_087152.1:17082500-17097500 GCF_035594125.1 Scylla paramamosain
CTCATTAATCAAATCACTAACAATAGCCGGCCTTGCAAACTCGTGTTATCGCCATGAATTCCAATTATTTTTTCTTCACCCCAAGAAACAACAAACAAAAAAAAAATTACGCAATCCATAACCTTAATACTGGTGACACACAGCAAGTGAGGATCAGCTCGTAAGAAATCTTATAGGGAATTAACAAGGCAGGGTGAAAATGATTTACTTGTATTTTATGCTAGCAAGATTAATTGCCTGAAGGGAATATTGCATACTGTCATAACGGGATCTTTATAACGCAAAATCTAGCAATTTTCCTTCCCGCATGACGACGCACCACTGACAGCACAGTAACAGAATACAACATTTCAATTTCATGCTATATACTCATTCACTTGAGAAAGATGCTATAATCACACCAAGACAAAGATATGTTTCCTTTTGATACCGACATAATGCATCATCACTTGCTTCGAAAAGCTGCTATAATGACAAAGACAATGACACAAAACTGTACTTTCTCGTCATCTTGATATATATTTCTTGTTGTTGTGTAACTTTGACAAGTGTGTGAAATGTGATTATGAGAGGAAACAAGTGATAAAGCAAAGGTAACGTTAGACGTGAAAAAAAAAGAGATAGAAAGATATCAGCTTTCAAATCGACTGCTAGATGAAAGAAAAGAAATGACTCAGTAATTAGGTTGTTAGTGCAAAGTTAAGAGGAGGAATTAAAAGATTAGATCATTTTACGGATAGGGATGATAGTGGATATAGTTATGTACATTTTATACAGCGCCTAGCACGTGGTTTCTTGGCAGCTTTTCTTATGTTGTTAGGTTTATATTCTTTTCTCTTTCATACTTTATTGTTCATTAAGGTAATTAAGGTAATTATGTTTCATTTTATTTTCTTCCAGTTCTACATTTCTCTCACAACTCCTTCCATTTTATTATTAACCAGCCTCCTTAACTCGATTATATCCTCTCTACATTATCATAGTCATGCAAAAGAGGCAGATTTCATTTTGTATGTGTTCATTGATGAAGAAAGATCATATGACGTCTTATGTGAACTTTAAACATTAGACCATTAAAATAAAATAGCTTACATTGAAATCTATAAAATACTGAAATAAACATTCATCGATAGATATCTACTCAAAACATTCCTATTCTGTTCATCACATGCCACTAACACCATGCAATGGTAGAAATTCCATTAACTGTATACAACCATACACAACCAACACAACACCCGCACATCTACAACCACAGCCCAGCCTTTTGTACCCTGTCATTCTCTGCTGTGTCTCGCTTCCTCGTGATGAGTGTCGAGCCGGGAGTTAATTGGCTTGTGTCTGCGTTGCAGGGTGCGGCGCCCCCGGGACGGATGGCGATGGCTGGCCACTCATGGACTGGATGATCGCCCCCTCCCCCACTACCCTCGCGGAACCCAGGGCGAGAGAAGAGAGAGAGAGAGAGAGAGAGAGAGAGAGAGAGAGAGAGAGAGAGAGAGAGAGAGAGAGAGAGTGTGTGTGTGTGTGTGTGTGTGTGTGTGTGTGTGTGTGTGTGTGTGTGTGTGTGTGTGTGTGTGTGTTCAAAACTGCCCTCTCCCTCCATATAGTGTAGGTAATCTCATCTCCGGCAGAAGAAGAAGCCTCCTTTCCACTCGGCCAGGCCTCTTCCGTCCCCGCGTCGGTGCTGGCGAGGCAACACACGAGCTGACCCTTCTTGCCTGACATTTACCATCTGTTTTTTATCCATAGTTCTTACACGGTTTTGTTCGCGGCATGAATGCGTAATAGAATACGAGAGGGAGAGTGGTCGAGACAGAGTGAGAGAGAGACAAAGAAAGAGAAGCATGAAGTAATGTTTGTATCTCTCTTCCTCTTTGTGTTTCTCTTTTTTTCTTCCCAGAAGAAAATAAAAGCTTCTGTAATTTCCTTGTAATATTGCGAGGATGAAAATAAATAAATAAAAACGTCACCAGTATAAAAGGAAAGAACGTGCAAAGAATGTGATTAAGGTAGTATGCAGCAATTCGTAAAAGCTAGAAAACAAAAATAAGAAAATTGATAAATAAATAAAGAGCATTCACGTAATTCACATTTACATAAATACAAAAGTAGAATAAAATTCTTCGCAAAAACGTCAGATGCTATAATGTGAAAGAAAACAGGAAACTGAGAGGAAAAATATACACCAAAGAACATAAGAAGCTTCAGGCGAATTACACAGAGTTGCTTCACTGCCATCGCGGCCACAGTGCTTAACTTGATGGCAGGTGCTGTGAGAGAGAGAGAGAGAGAGAGAGAGAGAGAGAGAGAGAGAGAGAGAGAGAGAGAGAGAGAGAGAGAGAGAGAGAGAGAGAGAGAGAGAGAGAGAGAGAGACGTACATTCTACAAAAGCGACGTAACAATAGGTTTCACAATAAACTACACGATATACTAGAGTAAAATTATAATAATCTCAGAATTAATATTAATATTAAAGTTTACCGGGCAGGAAAACGCAAAATTCATGCAGCTTTTTTCTGGGGTGCAAGTGAACCTAACTTGTTGAGACAGAACAGTGAGCGGGCAGAATCATCAGTCTTCAGGCCAGACCTTGACTGAGAAAAGGGAACGTATTGAAAAACTGAAAGAAATGTGCTGACTGAGTGTGGACTGCGGAGCTTTGAAAGAGACACCACACAAAGGAAGGACGCCCCAGAAAAGTCATTCGAAAAAGAATTCATACTGAAGCGAAAAAGAAAAAGTTGAGTTGATCATTCAGTGAAGACGATCTTGGCTTGATGTGTGACGACGATGATGACGTGACACTCCTTCGATAGTGACTCCATGTGAACCGAAGGAAGTAACCATGGCGACATCACAGCTTATAACATCAGGCCCCCGAGGAGTAGCCGCACCTGCACCTCTGCTCGTCCTCCTGTTCCTCTCCGCTGTCACTCAAGGTAAGAGAACATCTTACTTTCAATTTAAATTCATTAACTTCTACTGACCATTTCCGAGCTCCATGCAGTGACTAGTAGAAGTTAGTCAGCACCGAATGAATGTAGCACTGCAGTGGCTGAGTAAGCAGGAATGTTTTTCAACTCCTTAGATACAGAATAATATTATCGCAGATTTAATATAATCCACAAATGATATCTAAAATAGAATTAAGCTGATGTTTTGGTGTTGAAGGGATTAATAACGCAGTGAATTGTTATGCCTATGTTCTTGTTCCCCATCCTTCTCTTATATTCTGTACCCAGGATTAGGAACACCAATGTACCAATTCAAAGCCCTCAGAGATGATAAATCAGGTTTTCGTATCACTCCTCTTATCCGCGATGCAGATTCGTTATTAAACTATCCCTAGAATCATAGACGTACTCTAGAAAACCCTAATATTTCAACTACTGTCTCTTATAATTAGACAGGACAAGATGCAGAAACTACTCAGAATACGGACTTCCACTGAACAAAGAGTATCGTGTACCACTAACAGATTCTCAGCTTAAACGGGATGTCTGCAAAAACGTATTATGCCGCCCAAGTTGCAGTGAAGGATGGAGGGCTGCCATGCACTGGTCTTCCGCAATATTACTTCCCAGCCATCCATCTTGCATTGTTCCCCGCGTTAAGCCCAAGCGTCGGCGTCCACTTTCTTCCACGCCGGGATTTTCACAAGCTTGCCCGTACACCCCCTCCCTCCCACACACACACACACACACACACACACACACACACACACACACACACACACACCAAAAAAAACACGCGTCGAATCCGGGCCAGCACGTGACACTCGTTATTCTCGGAGACAAATGAAGACACTCTGTTCTCCCGACTACTTCACACACACACACACACACACACACACACACACACACACTTGTTGACACAGTCGAAGAACGAACGGACGGGAGAGGAACACACGAGCACACGAGGCCAGGCTGCGTGTGCTAAAGCGTCCTCACTCGACACGGCGACGCTGCAACAAGACAAGACCTACTTCACGTGAGCGCCAGGCCTCCCGCCACCATAAACTACGGCTGCATTATACACGCGCGCTCCGCCTGCATTATTCCAGCATCATTCTAGCGGGCGGCGAAAAGCGAGCCTGCGGGAGAGATCCGGAGAGTAGCGCGGGAGGAGAAAGAGAAGGGAAAGGTAGGGTGAGACAGGAAGCCTGGTAGAGAAAGAAAGAGACAAGGAATAAGAGAGTAAAAGATTAAGAGCCAAACTTAATGAAGAAGAGAAGAATGCGGAGGAAGAATAAAAAGGAAATGAAACCGAATAATTACCAAAAAAACAAGACAAGGAGGACTAAAAACACAAGGAGATTAAACCATATGTCTGCAAAGAGAGGCGAGCACTCACTGTACCTAAAGGGGATAAAGATAGACCTTCACCTCCGAGAGCAAGAACATCATGCATGAAGTGAGGAAGGAGAAGGAGACGGAGGAGGAAGAGTAAGAGGGAACAGTAAAAGCCCTCAGCAGTACTAATCACACAGTCCTCGAAGCCCGGGAGAGCCTGTTGAGCCGTTGGCCTGCATGAAGTAGTGTACACGAGATAATAACTGTAAACAACGGAATAAACACGCCAGCCATGATCCGAGCACGAGTGGGGATGATTACCAGTCAAAGAGATACACAGAGGGAGGGAGAAAGTAAAATTGTCTCTTTTTTTTCTTTTTTTTTTTTTTAGTGTTGGACTGTGAATATGTTATTTTTTCTTTGTGGATAATAAGCAAATTTGCCTGCTTCTGCATTTTCTTCTGCCTGTGACTCTTAACCCTTTCACTGCGATACGAAACATTTAACACCATCAGAAGTAATGCAAGAGATCTTCATATGTATCCACAAAAAGAAAGGAAATTCAAACGAATAGACTTTGCAATTTTTACTCAGTTTGAATTTACATTTGAGGTGGCTGTAGAACAAGTGAAGATGTCTCACAGTGATTAGTAATTACGTAAAGGTGTATACATATAACAGTCAAAGGGTTAAACTATATCAGAAGCGAGGTTTACAAGACAATCCGCAACTAGGTATCGAACTTTCTCCTTAGGAATTGGCACTTCTACTAGGACCTTTTCTTGCCTTGGTTTTGTGTCCCTTAGCCTCTCTTGCATGAGAAGGATATATTGTCTTTAATCCAGAGTGTGTAAGGTGCCTCATTTCCGATAGACAGGTCAGGTGGTACATATTTGCAACCACTACTTTATAAGATCATAAGGCTTTTTTACTGAATGTCATCAATATTTTTACACTTCTATTTTCAACCTTCCTTAACATACATCCCACCCGACAGTCTAACGTTATGCATAATTTTTTTCTCATAAACATTACTGCATGTTTCAACAGAGATTGGCCGAATAGAAAAAATCATAACCGATACGAGAGAGATCCACTTAATGTCAACTTTTTTTCTTTCTCTTACTGTGAATCGTACGCTGAAATTTCGCTTTCGGAAAGGTAATGTAAAAACGTTATACAAGCACTTCATTATACGAGGTGATTAATCGAGCATATTCCTACCTACTGTGATCTTGAACTGAATGGTAAGCAGCAGAAGATGAGGATGGGGATGAAGAGGAAGTGATGAGAAGTTAAGGTGAAATGAGGAAGAACGAGGAAGGAACATAACTTAGGGGCAGACCAGGCAATATTAATTTTCCAAGTCTAATCACTCTATGTTTGTCTATTTGTATCCTTGATGAATCTCTCTCTCTCTCTCTCCTCTCCTCTCTCTCTCCTCTCTCTCTCTCTCTCTCTCTCTCCTCTCTCTCTCTCTCCTCTCTCTCTCTCGCTAACACCCAAGCAATTTCTGCCTCAAGACCTGTTGTAAAAGAACATAAGAAGACTGAAATGAGAAAAATATTTTCAAAAAGAAGAAAGAGAAAACACAAAAGAAAAAAGAGAGAAAAAAAGGAGGTAGGACGAGAAAAATTAAAATCGACGAATTAAGCAAGAAAGAAAAAAAGAGGATGAAAAGGTAGAAAAGAAGGCAGAAAGAAAAGGGTAAAACGAAGAAAGGGAGGAAGAAGATGAATAAAAGAAGCACGGAACGAACGTATAAAGATGAAGTGAGGAGGGAGAGAAAGAAGGAATCAAAGAAAAGAAGGAGAGATGAGAGGAAAGGCAAGCAAAAAAGGAAAAAAAGAAAGATGAAAGAAAAGAGGTGTAGGAAAGAAGAAAAGCTAGAATGAAAAATCGAAGGAAGGAAGGAAGTAAGAAACGAGAGGAAAAAGAATGAAGGTCGGAGGGAGAGGAGAGAAGGACAGAGGGAAGGAAGGAAAAAAAAAAGAATGAGATGAAAAAGGAAACAAGGAAGGGAGGGAGGATAGAAAGCGAAATGAACGAAATAAAGCGAAATAAGGCAAAGAAGGAAGGAATACGAAAAAGGAAGGAAGAAAAGAAAGAGGAAAGGAAGGAAGATTAAAATGAAAAGAAAAAAAAGGAAGTAAGGAAGGATGAAAAAAAATATATGAAAAAGAAGAAAGAAACAAACGAACGAGATTAAAAAAAAAGACAGAGAAAGAAGAAACAAAATAATGACGGAAGAATGAAAGAAAAGAAAGGAAGGAAGGAAGGAAGAAAACAGCCTACGAAGGGATGGAAGAATGGAAGGAAGGAAGGAGGCAAGCAAGCACCTCCCCCCCTTCGCCAGTGTTTGTGGTCCATTTGTCAGCTCAGGTTTTCATTTGCAGTTGCCAACCATTTGTCAGAGGGAGAGTAAGTTATTGTGGTGCAGCATACCCGAGAGAGCGAGAGCGAGAGAGAGAGAGAGAGGAGAGAGAGAGAGAGAGAGAGAGAGAGAGAGAGAAAGAGAGGAGAGAGAGAGAGAGAGAGAGAGAGAGAGAGAGAGAGAGATTGTTTGAAAAATGCAAATGATAACGAGAAATGAGAAAGAAACACAGGTGACAAGTAAACGGTGTAAATGATGATGCGGAGGAGAAAAAAAAAAAGGAGGAATAGGAAGAGAGAAAATAAGGAGGAAGAGGAGGAGGAGGAGGAGGAGGAGGAGGAGGAGGAGGAGGAGGAGGAGGAGGAGGAGGAGCAGGAGGAAAAGGAAGACCAGAAGGAGGAGGAAGACCAGGAGGTGGAGGAGGAAGAAGAAACACAATAATAATAATAATAATAATAATAATAATAATGATAATAATAATGATGATGATGATGATGATGATGATGATGATGATGATGATGATGATGATGATGATGATAATAATAATAATAATAATAATAATAATAATAATAATTAGAAGGAGGAGAACAAGAACAAGAACAAGAAAATAACAAAAACAGCAATAGCAACACCAACAAAAATAACAACAACAACAACAACAACAACAACAACAACATCAACAACAATAACATCAAGGACAAAAAAAGAACAAGAAAATAAGAAGAAAAGAAAAAAGAAAAAAGAACAAGAAGAGAAGGAAGACGCGATAATAAAACAAAAACGCTAAGAGAGAGAGAGGAGAGAGAGAGAGAAGAGAGAGAGAGAGAGAGAGAGAGAGAGAGAGAGATGAGAGAGAGAGAGAGAGAGAGAGAGATAGGAAATAAAAATTAGCTAAGAGGATGGAGGGAACGCAGACGCATATGATTAATTAAACAACATTACGGAGACAGAGCTTCCCTGGTGCTAATCCCACATGCGAGCCCCTTGATGGAGGCTGAAGGGCACCACAACCACCACAGCCACCACTCCTTCCCCTCCTCTTCGCTGTAATCCTCCAACCCTCACTCGCTGCCTCATCATTTCGGGATTATTGTTCAGTACTCTCAATCTTCCCTATACCTTGCATGTTGAGACTGGCAAACTGCCTTGAAGTAATGTACAAATAGTATTTATGCTTGGAGGTATTCAAGATGTTACAATGAAAGTGAGGTACTGGTTTTATTTGTTTTACATCCTTGCTAGCTTTGGGTAGGTTAGGTTAGGTTAGGTTGGGTTAGGTTGGGTTAGTTACTTGTAGATAGTTAGATATACAACTAGATGGAATTACTGATAGAAATAAATTGATGGAGGTATAGATAGATAGATAGATAGATAAATAGATAGATATATAATAGGTAAATAGGTAGATAGATACATAGGTAAGTAGATAGATAGATAGACTGATAGATAGATAGATAGATAGATAGATAGATAGACAGACAGATAAACAGACACAAAGACAACCAAACAGATAAATGACTATCACTTACCCCACTCAAAGTACAAATAGGATAGTTAATCTATGTAGGACCCCTCCAAAAAATATATAGAATCACTACCACAGTCATTATCACCTGCGTCATTGTCACCATCGGCAAAACCCGTAACAGTACACTAACCCACCAGTCCTACAAAGGTAACACACACAATGCACACGCCACCATTACTATTTCCGCCCTTCATCCCTTTCGCATTCCATATAAACACAACAAAGCTTCTCTTAGTTACTTTCACTCTGCATCATCTGACTAACTGGCGGAGAGAGAGAGAGAGAGAGAGAGAGAGAGAGAGAGAGAGAGAGAGAGAGAGAGAGAGAGAGAGAGAGAGAGAGAGAGAGGGGGGGGTGAGAGGTTAAATACATCGCTAGTCTAGTTCCCATGGTGAAATTAAGCATAGGACAGAAAGTTATTCATTGTGCAATCTATCTTTTCTTACAGAGAGGAATAGCCAATTATTACGCTTCAAAACATCCTCTCTCTCTCTCTCTCTCTCTCTCTCTCTCTCTCTCTCTCTCTCTCTCTCTCTCTCTCTCTCTCTCTCTCACTCGCCGTGGCTCTAATTTCCTGAACGCTTGTTGTGCTTTTTTTTTTTTCAGATGCACCATTCAGACAGACGCTACATACCTTTCGCTTAAGAGCTCATGTGTAATACGTACGAGTAAATCCGAAGCAAAAAAAAAACCGCAACACAACGTAAAGATGACGAGGCAGGGGAAGCGAAAGGTATCATCTGTATTCAGACTCCGCGCTCATTCCCTTATTACATTAAATCACAAAATAATACACAAAAGTTACCTAATACATATGTGATCAAGATAAAAATTGAAAAAAAAAAAAAGTGAAAAAAAAAGCTGCAAACGTACATAAACACGACTTAGTATCATTATCAGAATCAAGTTTTGGTATTAATCTGTTATCATTTCTATTGATTTTATGAGAACAAAATCACGAGGAAAAGAAGCGGGAAGGAGCGCAAACAAGGGAGGAGAGGAAAGGAGAAGTGAAAAGGGGAAGAGAAAGAAGACGGGAAAGTGGTTAAGGGGAAAAGGAAGGGGAATAAGTGGATAGAGGGAATTGGGAAAGAAAAAAGTGGAAAAGAGAAAAGATAGGGAGAAGAGGGAGAAGTGAAAGAAAAAAAGACAGAATTGGAAAGAAGGGGAGGATGGCGATGGAGGAATAGAAATAAAAAAATGGAGAATTAAAAAGGAAGGAAGAAAGACTAGGAAGAGATGGAAATAAGGAAAGGAAAGGAGAAATAGAAATTCAGTAAGCAACAGAGAAAAGAAACCAGAGGAAAGAAGTAGAGAGAGAGAGAGAGAGAGAGAGAGAGAGAGAGAGAGAGAGAGAGAGAGAGAGAGAGAGAGAGAGAGAGAGAGAGAGAGAAATAACCAACACCCCCTTCCTCTCCCTTTCTCCCCACCTTTCCCATCTCTCAGGATGCAGTGTTGCCATCTCACCGGAACCTCGACCCCCATCCCGGCAAGCCTGGAGGGAACTATTTCTGCGAGGAGAATAGAGGAGCGGGGAAGGGAAAAGAAAGGAGGCGATGAGAGGGAAACAGAAAGAAGGAAAGACAAGGCCAGGGCTGGGGAAGGAGGAAGGGGATTGTGGAAGGCCGGAGTGAGGGTAACGAAGGTGCATTGTCTATTTTCTGCGTGGTTCTGCAAGTCGTATCCTGTTGCTTCACTGCACGTCGAGGAGTAAATATAGAGATGGAAGATTGATATGGAGATGGAGCTGATTGGATGGCAGGATGGGTGGGCGCATTACTTACAGTTTTGTGTTTGTAATGCAGCCAACCGAGGAGAGAGAGAGAGAGAGAGAGAGAGAGAGAGAGAGAGAGAGAGAGAGAGAGAGAGAGAGAGAGAGAGAGAGAGAGAAGACACGCTACACAAAGGTCATCTCTTCACTAATAACTTATAATGAGATTCCTGATATGACACACACTTACATATCAAAAGCTCGATTAAAATACATAAGAGAGAGCATAAAGGAAGCTGCAAGAAGCCATCAGTCCTACACGTGGCAGTACTGAATCACCTTATCCACCTCCCCACCTCTCTCTCTCTCTCTCTCTCTCTCTCTCTCTCTCTCTCTCTCTCTCTCTCTCTCTCTCTCTCTCTCTCTCTCTCTCATCAGTAACAACCCCATTTCTTCCTCCAACTCGGGTGTTCAAAGACTCCAGCAGGGAAAGTATTCACACATTACCGCCAGGCACCAGACACTCCCCTCCCTCCCTCTCTCCCTCTTTCCCTGCCTCCCCCGGACCCTCCGCACCAAGCTGGCGGCCCCTGGAAGGCGTAACTAATTAACTCATAGCAAAGCTCTACAGTTATCCATTCCGAATTATGTTAATTTCTCGAGCTTTGATCCTTGGTAGAAGAGAGAGAGAGAGAGAGAGAGAGAGAGAGAGAGAGAGAGAGAGAGAGAGAGAGAGAGAGAGAGAGAGAGAGAGAGAGAGAGAGAGAGAGAGAGAGAGAGGTTGCGGAGATAAAGAGGGAGGTAGCAGAGGAGAAGAGAGGATTAATGATGAAGAAGGAAGTAAAGGAGTAGAAGTCTTGGGGGAGAAGTGAAAGATAATGAGTGAAGGAGAGGAGAGGGAGAGAAAGAAGCAAAAGAAGATAATAGGGTGGCAAGGAAAAGAAGTGGGAGAAGAGGGAGAGGATGCGAAGGAGAGATGGAGAAAGTGAAGAACCCTTGAAATTAACTAACGTGCATAATCTCTCTCTCTCTCTCTCTCTCTCTCTCTCTCTCTCTCTCTCTCTCTCTCTCTCTCTCTCTCTCTCTCTCTCTCTCTCTCTCTCTCTCTCTCTCTCACAGTTCAGTAGTCTAACAAGGCAGTCACATTCGATTACGTCACGACACAGTACTGCTTCACCCTTCCAATATTCCGTTATACCCTCACTCGGAACTGTTTCCTCACCGTCACCTTTCTTTCTGCACTAAAAGCCACTTAATATCATTCCTGCATTCATAAAACTAAGGACCATATTCTGATACACTTCTGCGTCACACCTCCACTATATTCAAAAATCTCCAATTGAAGTTCCAAAGGTTTTTAAGAGTTTTTATGGTTCTAGTGATAGATTGATGAAATTTCTACATTATTACCAGAATAAATACTCTTGAGAAACCAGTTAATCATCTTTGTTGCCTTTGGAAATAGTCGTGGTTACAGAGCAAAGCGTTTCAGAATACAGGGGCTTAACAGACAGAAGACCAGTAATAGCTTTGTAGGAAAACACAGGAACACTTATATGCCAGCAAAGAATTCTGGTTACTCCACCTGGTTGACTTCTCTGCCTCCCATTCCTCGTCTCCACCACGTACTGGTGCACGCTGCAACAACACAGTACAAAATATACGTGAGCGCGCTATGAATGGGTGAGGCGAGCTCTGAGCTACAGTGCGCCCAGGACAGGAGCAAACATACCAACTCCTTCCTACTCCTGAGGTTCACTAGTTTCAGTTTCTGCCAGGACTCCAAGGCTTTCAGGGAGTGTGTGTGTGTGTGTGTGTGTGTGTGTGTGTGTGTGTGTGTGTGTGTGTGTGTGTGTGTGTGTGTGTGTGTGTGTGTGTGTGTGTGTGTGTGTGTGCGTGTTCTCTTATGGTATTCTCTGAAATTCATAATGGATTCGAGCTTTTTTTTCAATAACTTTCAAAATTACCTTGTTCAGAATACATTAGCAAAATCAGATGATGTAATAATTCCTTGCGTTATAAAGTTTTAGTCATCAGTATTTTTTTTTCGGTTTTACAACACTGGTAATAAATAGTTTTGGAAAATTATGTCCTACTTTATAGTGATGATCATCATTATTAGATTTTATGAAGTGGTAAGATATTGTTTAATGATTGTTAAGAAAGTGAAATCAGTCAGATTAATGACGAAACTAACAAGAACATAATGAACTGCTGCTGAAAATAAAGTTATATTGTAAACTAGGTTTTAAAAGTTTATTCTGCAAAATTCCAAAACACACACACGCGCACACACACACACATACACACACACACACACACACACACACACACACACACACACACACACACACACACACAGAAAAAGAAATAGGGTTCCAATAAACAAGTCAAGTAAAACCAACAAACCTCACCACCGCACTTCTTTTCCCTTTTCCCTTTCTTTTTTCTTCCCCCACAAGAAAAAAAAAAAAAAAATACAACTACGTATTATATTGAGCCATTCTTGTCTCGCTCCATCTCATCACTGTCACTAAGTCCTCTTCCTCCTTTCCCTTTATCCCTCTCTCCCCTACTAGTGCTTCTCTTCCTTCACCTCCCCGCACGTCTTCTTTATTTTCTTTCATACCTCCCTCCTTTTCCCTTCCCCATCTCCTTGCATAATACCATCTGTCTCTCTTACCTCCCCCTCTCTTAACCATCCCACGTAGGTAGGTTCATTTCATTCACCAATGCCTCCTGTGTGTTATCTTCCCTCCTATCGCTTCCTTTTCTCTCTTTATTTTCGTTCTACTCCCACATCTCTTCTCTCTCTCTCTCTCTCTCTCTCTCTCTCTCTCTCTCTCTCTCTCTCTCTCTCTCTCTCTCTCTCTCTCTCTCTCTCTCTCTCTCTCTCTCTCTCTCTCTCTCTCTCAGCTTTTAAATATCACACTTCACGAGGAAGAGGAGACGCGAGGCAGGGGGAGAAGACTAAGGAGAGGGAGTGATGAAAAATATGTCGGGTGAAATGCGCTGAAAATACGGGAAAAGATTGAAAGCAGGATGGAGGAAGAGCGTGAAAAAACAGCGTTAGAGAACGAAGGGAGAGAGAGAGAGAGAGAGAGAGAGAGAGAGAGAGAGAGAGAGAGAGAGAGAGAGAGAGCAGCGTGGCGAGGTAAAAATGGCTTATCTAGTGGAGATTATGAGAGGGGAAAGAACACACACACACACACACACACACATAAAAGTATGAAGGCAAGAGTATGGTTATGAAGTCATCAAGGAGAGAGAGAGAGAGAGAGAGAGAGAGAGAGAGAGAGAGAGAGAGAGAGAGAGAGAGAGAGAGAGAGAGAGAGAGAGAGAGAGAGAGAGAGAGAGAGAGAGAGAGAGAGAGACTGACTTTCCACCTCCATCACCACCACAACAACCACCACCACCACCACAACCAGTACCACCAATATCTGACAGTCATCCCTTTCCCTTTTGCCTTTTCCCGCCGTCCTGATCTCATTGATGGTGTGGGCGGTCTAATGAGTGGTACTTAATGGATCTTTCCCACCCCTTTACAATCCCCATTGCCCTTTAACCCCATTCCCACCCATCCTCCTAAAAAAAAACCCTTAAAACCCCTTTCTCAGAAGCAGTGGGGGGTCGTCAGAGGGGCAGTCTCCGGCCACTTGAGAAGGCGTCACGTTCCCTCAATTAGCGTGTCTTTGAGGGAAGTGAGAGGAGTAAAGAGCCGTCTTGCCCTCCTGCAGGTGGCCTCCGCGATAGAGGTTTAGCACCGGGCGGAAACTTTCCTAATGGGGGCGGCGACTGCTGGCGTCATCAGAGACCCCCCTAGTCTTCTTTCTTCCTCCTCCTCCTCCTCCTGTTCCGCAGCTTCTTTTTCCTCTTCTTCTTTCTCTTCTTCCGCCTCATCCGCCTTGTCTTTGCTGGTTTTTTATAGTGGTATTATTTTTTTTTCTTTATTTTTTTCTATGTCTCGTATATTTTGCTTTGTTTCTTGTTCGTGTTCTTCGTTCTCGTTTTTGTCATTTTCCTCCCCCTTGTCTTCTTTTTTTTTTCTCTCTTCTCTATTTCATCTTTTTCTTTTATCTTCCTCCTCCTCTTCTCTCTCTTCATTTTCCTCTTTTTCCTTCCTTTTCCTCCTCGTTGGTTTCCTTTGTCTCTTTTTTATCTTATCTTCTTTTTTCTTCTACTACTTCATCCTATTTCCTGGTCTTCTTTTCTCCTTTCTCTCCTCCTCCTTTTGCTCTTCCCCTTCGTCTTTCTCTTCATCTTCATTTGGTGTTTTTTCTTTTTTTCTATCAATATATTTTCCTCTTATTTTTTTTCTCGTTCTTTTTTCTCCCTAAAATATTCCAAGGAAATGAGTTATCAACCCACGACCTTTCCTTCCTTTTCTTGTCCCTGTCATATTTTCCCTCCTTCTTTCATTACCTCCCTTCCTGCGACCTTGTTCCCCTCCTTTCCTTCCTTGTTTCCTTCCTTCCTGCCTTCCTTCCTTCCTTCGTTGACTCGAGTTTTTTTTTTTTTCTTTCTTGGTCTACCTATCTATCTTTTTCTCTTCCACTCTTCTCTGCTTTGATGTTCCTTCTTTGTCTTACGTTACCTCTCTCCTTTCTCTCTCTCTCTCTCTCTCTCTCTCTCTCTCTCTCTCTCTCTCTCTCTCTCTCTCTCTCTCTCTCTCTCTCTCTCTCTCTCTCTCTCTTACCCAATTCCCCTATCTTTCTTTCCTTCCTTCCTTCCCTGCCTTAGTCTTCCATCCTTGTCCTAACTTATCTCTCTCCCTTGCCCTTCCTTCTTCCCCCCTCTCTCCCTCTCTCTCTCTCTCTCTCTCTCTCTCTCTCTCTCTCTCTCTCTCTCTCTCCCTCTCGTGTGTATTGAAGGGGAATTCAGTTTAGGGGGATTTTACGACATACCTGAGACTCTGCCGCCACTGTATCTTTATTCTTGGTCCCTACTTTCATGCTGGCCTCGTTCTCTCGTTCCCTTCCACGCTGCGGTGTGTTCCTTCATTTGCTTCTTGCCTCGTGGTATTCTTTTGCAGATTTTTTTTTTTTTTCATTCGAATTTCAGTTTCATTTTTTTTCTATCTTTTGACTTCATGTGT